>NW_013542267.1:1634-2940 GCF_000499545.2 Eimeria tenella
GCCGCCCTACCACTGGTACACATTCACGCGCCAGTGCAGCAGCAGCAGCAGCAGCAGCAGCAGCTGGCTGCCGCGCCTTGCGACTGCAGAGGACCCACTGGGAGGTAACCATTTTGGGGGTGACGGCTTCTCAGGAGCTGCTGTTTCCATTCGAGCTGCGTCTCCTCCTGTTGCTGCTGCTGCTGCTGCTGCCCCCGCTGCTGCTGCTGCGGGGAGCCATTCGAGGGCTGCTGCACGGGGGCAGGACCTTGCAGAGTTTCCAGCAGCAGCAGCAGCAGGAGGAGCAGCCCCAGCTGCAGCAGGATTTTCTGGAGGGTCTCCTCCCCCCCCAGCAGCAGCAACAGCAGAAGCAGCAGCAGCAGCAAATGCAGAAGCTGATGCCCTCTGGGTTTATTCCCTAACAGCGCAGCGGGGAATCCCCGCGGCGCTGCGGCGGATGCTGGCAGTCTGCAGGCCCAAGCAGCAACAGCAGCAGCAGCAGGGAGAGCTAGATGAGCAGCAGCAGCAGCAGCAGCAGCAGCAGCAGGAAGATGAGGGGGAGCCAGTGGTGCTGCACTGCCGCAGCTGCACCACGGGGCCGCACAACCGAGATGTCTTTCTTGCTGTTACTGGTGGGGGGGCCCTAAGCCCTCACTGGGGTGCTGCTTTTGTTGCTTCGGTGCTTAGCAGCAGCATGGGCAGCAGCAGCAGCAGCAGCACCAGCAGCACCAGCAGCAGCAGCACGGCCAACAGCATTGCGACCCTCTCTTGGCTGCAGCTGCTGGAGCTCGCGCACACCCAGACCATGTGGCCCGCGCGGGGCCCCGCGGCTCCGCTGCTGCAGCAGCCGCCCCCCAGCCCAGCAGCAGCAGCAGCAGCAGCAGCAGCAGCAGCAGATGGAGACGCAGTCGCAGAAATGTGCAGGAGGGGCCGCCCAGGGAGACAGCCAGGGAAAGGCGGAGACTTAATGGCTTTGACCCGCAGCTACAGGGGGGCCTTTTCTGTGGAGCGGTGCTGCAGCAGCATCTGGGGAGCAGCAGCAGCAGCAGCAGCAGCAGCAGGAGGCTCGCAGGCGGCGGGGAGCAGCGCTGAGACCCAGCAGCAGACACAGCCTCGCCCCAAGCAGCAGGAAGCAGCAGCGGCCAACAGTGTGCTGCGCCCCACAGCTTCTCGCGACGGCGCAGCAGCAGCAGCAGCAGCAGACGGTGGAGCGACGCGGTCTACGACGCAGAGGTCGCAGGAAGCAGCAGCAGCAGCAGCAGCAACTGCTGCTGCTGCTGCTGCTGCTGCGCGACTCAGAGCTACCTCAGCACTTGCCATTGCGGGG
>NW_013542267.1:3040-3387 GCF_000499545.2 Eimeria tenella
GGGTTTATTCTTTAAGTCAAAAGACAAGAAAGAAACACGAAAGACTTGAATTCATGCTGCACAAACTCAAGGTAATAAACCCTCAACAAGCTCTAAACCACAAACCCTAATCCCTAGACCCTACACCCTACGCAGCAAGGGCCTCGAGACGCTTCTTTCCAGGCGGCTTGAAAATAAAAGGAAACAAAGAGCAGCAGCAGCAGCAGCAGCAGCAATAGCAGCTAAATCAGCAGCAGCAGCGTTGGGGAGCTGTAGTGGTGCTTGTCTGTGCTAGTGTTGCGGTCTCTGTCTTTGCTGCTGCTACTTTTGTTGCTGCTACCTTTGCTGCTGCTGCCTTTTCTGCTGCT
>NW_013542267.1:3406-3787 GCF_000499545.2 Eimeria tenella
TTCTCTTACTTGCCCCATTACTCCCGACGAGGTGGTAGCAGCACCAACTACAGCAGCACCGTTCGCAGCAGCAGACGCAGCAGCAGAAGCAGCAGCACCAGCACCAGCAGACGCAGCAGCAGATGCGGCAGTAGCAGGTGCAGCAGCAGCAGAGACGACGGGAGATGGTGCTGCGCAGCAGCAGCAGCGCCCGTCCGCCAGTCCTTCAGCGGCCGCGCCTGCTGCTGTTCCCCCAGCAGCAGCAGCAGGAGAAGCAGCAGCAGGAACTGCAGCAGCAGCAGCAGAAGGGGAGAGCTGCTTGGGGGACCCTGTCGCCCTGGTGCTGTGCGGGATCCTGCAGCTGAAGGAGTTGCTGCCAGCGCTGCAACGGCAGGGGGAGCA
>NW_013542268.1:0-321 GCF_000499545.2 Eimeria tenella
CAGTAGCAGCACTAACAGCAACAGCAGTAGCAGCAGCAGCACTAGCATCAACAGCAGCAGCAGCAACAGCAGCAACTAGCAGCCTTTATCTCTTCTGGACCTGCACTTTGCTGCTGCTGCTGCTGTTGCAGCAGCAGCAGCACAGGCTGCAGCACATACATAATTAAAGAATAAGGCATTAGTTTGGAGACACTTCGGAGTGTCTCCTGCAGCACAAACGAAAATAAAGATTTGCTGCTACGCAGCTACACAAAAATGCCGCTGCAGCAAGCAGCAGCAGCTCCGCGCCCACCGCAGCAGCAGCAGCTGCAGCAGCAGCTG
>NW_013542268.1:464-695 GCF_000499545.2 Eimeria tenella
TAGCTTCTGTCGCGCATGCGGGCCCGGACTTGTTTGTAAATCCTGTAGGGAATGAGGCAGCGGGGAGCTGGGGGAGCTTCCACGCAGCGGTAGAACAGCAAATAAGGGACATCGTCTCTGCTGCTGTCGCTGCTGATGGCATTAATGCTGTCTCCTTTTGAGAAGCTCACGCTGCTGTCGTCCAGCGTGTACCACGGCCTGCTGCTGCTGCTGCTGCTGCTGCTGCTGCTG
>NW_013542268.1:881-1260 GCF_000499545.2 Eimeria tenella
GTGGCCGGAGTTGGCCGTGGGGCCCGCATGCAGCACAGCAGCAAACAGCTCGTAGCGGAAGCCGCACAGCAGCAAATGTGTCTCCGCGTGAATGTGGTGCGAAGTTTTGTGTCTCCTTTGTGCTGCTGCGTCCCAGCTGTAGCGGTTGAGAATGACAACAAGATGAGCTGGAGGAGACTTTATTTCCATCCACTTTGCTGCTTCTTGTTTGCTGCTGCAGCGCTCGCATGCGTACTTGTTCTCGCCCTGCAGCTGCTCCTTCGCCACCAGCAGGTCGAACAGCGCCTGCACCGACAGCCTGCTGCTGCTGCTGCTGCTGCTGCTGCTGCTGCTGCGGCGGCGGCGCGCGCCCGGCGCTGCTGCTGCTGCTGCTGGCGGC
>NW_013542268.1:1310-1438 GCF_000499545.2 Eimeria tenella
GATCGGGAACGAGAAGCTGCTCACTGTCTCCGTGCGGCAGCTGCGCGTCCTGCAGCAGCAGCACTCCACTGTCTGCAGCACAACTCCCGCAAACAGCAGCCGCAGCAGCTGCTGCTGGTGGCCCCCCA
>NW_013542268.1:1538-1704 GCF_000499545.2 Eimeria tenella
TCGCGTCTTGCTGCTGCTGCTGCTGGTAAGCAGCAGGAAGCGCCCCCACCACTCCCGACGGGTCTGCGCTGCTGCTGCGCGACACGGCCATTTCCGTGAACAGGCACTGCAGCGCCCGCAGCAGCTGCGGGTTCCCGCTGCTGCTGCTGCTGCTGCTGCTGCTGCT
>NW_013542269.1:342-647 GCF_000499545.2 Eimeria tenella
AACACTTAAGTAAAACACTTTTGCTGTTTTTCCTTTCGCGCCCTTTGAAGATTTTCATTTGTTTAATTTCACTTTTATTTTTTTATAGGTGTTTTTTAATTATGTCACAATTTTAATTATATTTTATTATTATTATTATCGTTGTTGTTGTTATTAACTTTATTATTATTATTATTGTGATTATTATTTTTATATAATTATTATCATTTACTTTTATTATTATTATTGTTACTATTGCCCTGCTGCTGCTCTTGCTTCTGCTGGTGCTGCTGCTGCTGCTGCTGCTGCTGCTGCTGCTGCTGCTG
>NW_013542269.1:747-877 GCF_000499545.2 Eimeria tenella
TTAACTAATTACAAATAATAAATTATATTTAATTACAAATAAGTAAATTATAATGAATTAATTACGACTAATAACTTACAATTGATGAATTGCAAATAATAAACCACAATTAATTAATTACGAACATTAA
>NW_013542269.1:977-1462 GCF_000499545.2 Eimeria tenella
CTCGGGGTTTGCTGCCGCGGGTGACAGCAGTGCGGTCTTCTCCTGCTGCTGGAGTGTTTGCTGCTCGGAAGCAATTGCGGGCAGATGACTTAGCAGCAACAAATAGAGAAATGAAATGAATTTCTTTTGCTGCTGCTGCTGCTGCTGCTGCTTCTGCTGCTGCTTTAAACGCTCTCTTGCTTCGTCTGGCGCTGTCCACTTCATTTGAAACTAAAAAACAAAAAATCCAAAAACTTCGCTTTCTAGCGCTGCTGCTAGGGTTTAGGGTTTAGGGTTTAGAGCGGCCCGGAGGCAGGCCGTGGTGTGTGGGCACTAGGGCTGCTGCTAGGGTTTAGGGTTTAGGGTTTAGCGTTTGCGTCTACACAGGCTTTTAGCCGGGCCAAAAAATGCAGTTTGCGTCTAGGGTCTGCCATTCAGAAACTGGGCCGTTTAGCTGCTGCTGCTGCTGCTGCTGTTGCCGCCTAGGCAGCAGCAGCAGCGGCAGG
>NW_013542269.1:1562-1687 GCF_000499545.2 Eimeria tenella
AAATTGATCGAATTAAATTAAATTAAAGTAAATTAAATTAAAAACAAAGGACAGACCAATGGGGTAGAGGAGCGACTGTACATACAGCCGAGTCAAGGCGCCGCTCAGCAGCCGCCGCCCAAATT
>NW_013542269.1:1787-2459 GCF_000499545.2 Eimeria tenella
GCTGCTGAGCAGCTTTCTGCTGGTACGTCTGCCGGGTCAGCAGCAGCAGCGTGCTGCTGCTGCTGCGGCGCCGCAGCGTGCTGCTCTGCAGCGGCTGCTGCTGCCTACGCCGCAGCAGCAGCATTTCGCGCTGCTGCTGCTGCTGCTGCTGCGTCTGCTGCAGCAGCGTCTGCTGCAGCCCTTAGGCGGGCCAGCGCATGCATGCACTTCAAGTTAAATGCTGCTGCTGCTGCACCGCAGCAGCCACCCAGCAGCACCCGCAGCGGGGCCGAAGCAAAAAGGCCCCCGAGGCCCCCTTTTGCTGCTGCTTCTCTCAACGCATTCCCCACCCCCAAAACGCCTGCAGCAAATAAATAAATAAAATTAATTAATTAATTAGTTAATTAATCAAGTAAAACAAATTCATATTCAAAAGAAATCCATTTTAGAGAGAGGAGAAGCAAGAGAGGCGAGAGGAATTGCGGAACTGCAGCAGCAGCAGCAGCAGCAGCAGCAGCAAACCGTCACCTGAGAAGCGGGGGTCTCCAGCTTGCTGCGCAACAACAGCTCTTGCTGCATCTAAAGGAGCAGCAGCAGCACCAGCCAAAGAAGAGCTCAGCCCGCCCACCAGCGCCGCCTCCACGTACTGATCCGCCCTGCAGCAGCAGCAGCAGCAGCAGCAGCAGCAGCAGC
>NW_013542269.1:2494-2834 GCF_000499545.2 Eimeria tenella
AGGTGCTTCAGGGTCTGCCTTCTAGTATATAAAGCAGCAAAGACACAAAAAGGTTTATAGAAAGCATTTTAAAATGAAATCATAAAGGCCACCTACGTCGGCGCTGCAGGCCCGCTGCTGCTGCTGCTGCTGCTGCTGTTTGCTTCCTTTTTGGCCGAGACTTTCAAGCGCCAGAAAGGGAGCTGCTGCAGCAGCAAGCCTTCTGCTGCCTTCCACTTGGCGAGTTGCTGCTGGAGGCACCTTTTGAGGCCTGTCGGCGCTGCTGCTGCTGCTGCTGCTTCCGCTGCTGGCTCCCCCGCTGCTGCTGCTGCTGCTGCATCCCGGCGCCAGCAGCAAAGCC
>NW_013542269.1:2878-3133 GCF_000499545.2 Eimeria tenella
CGCCGCAGCTCTGCTGCTGCTGCACTACTCACGCTGCGGAAAAAGGCATCTCGAGCCACAGTGACTGGCAGCAGCTGCTGCAGCTTCCTTGAATTTGCTGCTGCCCACTGCAGCGCCTGGCAGCAGCAGCAGCAAACAACATTTCTTCTAAATCAACTTTAGTTCTCTTCGAACAAATCCACCGCGAAAGGCCTCTGCAGCAACTGCTGCTGCTGCTGCTGCTAGCTTCTGCTGCTGCGGCTGCTACTACGGCCA
>NW_013542269.1:3278-3462 GCF_000499545.2 Eimeria tenella
ACCTCCTTGTTGCTGCCGGCCTGCCCCCTCTGTCTGCAGCTTTTAAGAGCATCATGGGGCGCCTTGTAAAGAACTCCTGCGGTGTCTGTACAGAGGGCAGCAATTGCTGCTGCTGCAGTGGGGGGTAATTCTGCAGAAGCAAACAGCAGCAGCAGCAAGCAGCAGCAGCAAGCAGCAGGAAGCA
>NW_013542270.1:341-576 GCF_000499545.2 Eimeria tenella
CTGCTGCTGCTGCTGGCAGGTAGATCTGTGCTGCTTGCTGCTGCATTAAAAACGTTTTCCTTATCAGACTTCCTGAACCCTTTTTGAGGGCCCCCAGGGGGCCCCTGAGGGGCCCCTAAATCCCTTGAGAACACCCCGGGAGGCCCCCCAAGGGGGGCCCCTGGGGCCCCCTTTAGGGGCCCCCGGGGGGCCCCCTTGGGGGGCCCCACCGGGGGCCCCCGGAGGGCTGGGGGAG
>NW_013542270.1:614-1429 GCF_000499545.2 Eimeria tenella
AGGGGCCCATTAGGGCCCCCAAAAGGGTACAGGGGGCCCCCCCTCTAATGGTGTTGGGTGCAGCAGAACCCCAGGCTAGAAAGAAGCAGCAAGCGAGACTTTGCATGCATTTAATGGATTATTTATTTTTAATTTAAATTTAATTTATATTTTTTGATTTATTTGATTTATTTGTTTCTTACTCTCCGCTTTTTTGCCTCTTTTTTGCTTCATTTGCTGCGCGCAGCGGCACTCTGTTGTCTTCCCAGTTTGTTTTACTTTGATTTTAAATTAAATAAATCAATTCAGCATTTAATTTAATTTAATTTAATTTAATTAAATTAAATTAGATTAAATTAAATTGATTTGTTCTCTTTATTGCCTTCTCTGGCGACAGGCGAGTCGAGCGGGCTGCAGGCTCTCAGGTGTACATCCACCCAAAGCAGCAAAACCCAATCAAAAAAAGAATTCAAAAACAAATTAAAATTAATTCAAATTATATTAAAAGTAAATAAAAGCCAAATCAAGGACAATTTAACCTTTTGGGGGCCCCCAGGGGCCCCCTGGGGCCCCTCTGGGGGCCCCAGAAGCTCCGCGAGGGGTCCCCTGGGGGCCCCCAGAACCCTCCTTGGGGCTCTTAATAGAGCAATTTCTTCTTTAAATACTACTTTAAATATATTAAAGATATTTAAATATAAATTTCTCATTGAAGCTCTAAAAGAGACCCAAAAGGGGGCCCTGGGCTCTCCCACTCTCCCGGGAGGCCCCAGGGCCCCCAGTACCCTGCAGGCCTTGTAGGGGCCCCGGGGGGCCCCGGGGGCCCCCGGGGGCCGCCG
>NW_013542270.1:1452-1622 GCF_000499545.2 Eimeria tenella
TCCCCACAGCTTTCTTTGTTTCAAATTTGAATTTATTTAAATTAAAATAAACTGCAGCACAAAACAACAATGCATGCAGGCGCAGGGGCTCCCGGGGGGCCCCCCTGGCCGCAGTTGGGGGGCCCCCAACAGGGCCCCCTTGGGGGCCCCCAAGGGGCCCCCAAGGGGGC
>NW_013542270.1:1683-1971 GCF_000499545.2 Eimeria tenella
AGACCTGACTCTAATTGAGGGTTTAGTTTTGAAATGCAGGGTCTTGGGAAAGGGCCTCGCATTTGCTGATGTACAGGTGTGAAGCTGGGGTTTAGGGTTTAGGGTTTAGGGTTTAGGGTTTAGGGTTTAGGGTTTAGGGTTTAGGATTTAGGATTTGCATAGGAGTGACAAGAAGCACTTGTTGGTACGAAATGACCGCAGCTTACAAGGAGTAAATGCAGCAGTGCTGCTGCTGCTGCTAGCTTCCGTGCTGCTGCTGCTGCAGCTACTGCTACTGCTGCTGCTGCT
>NW_013542270.1:2026-3264 GCF_000499545.2 Eimeria tenella
GCCATTGCTGCTGCTGCTGCTGCTGCTGTTTTGCAGGTGACCCGTGTGGCAGCAGCAGCAGCTTTGGATGAGAAGTTTATAATGGAAGAGACAAGCGGGGAAATGCATGAGGAGACAGAACTTGCTGCTGCTGCTGCTAATGCTGCGTCAGCAGCAGCAGCAGCAGCAGCAACGGCAACAAAGGCAGCAGCAGCAGCAGCAGCAGCAAGCCAACATGGAGGGGACATTGTGCAGCTGCTGTTCTCAGCTGCAGAGTACTGGGGGCCCCACAAGCTTACAGCAGCAGCAGCAACAGCAGCAGCAGCAACAGCAGCAACAGCCGATGCAGCAGCGACAGCAGCAGCAGCAGAGGAAGCAACTTCAGCAGCTCCAGCAGAAACAAGAGCTCCAGAAGATGGAGCAGCAACAGCAGCAGCACCAACAGCAGCAGCAACAGCAGAAGCAACAGCAGCAGCAGCAGCAGCAGCGGCGCCTCTCAGTGCTGCCGCAGCAGTCTCCACCAATCCATACAGCAGCAGCAGCAGCAGCAGCAGCGAAGCACAGGCCTTATCTTTTGCTGCTGTGCTGCAGCTGCTGCCGCAGCTACAAGCCATTCGAGTCATCGCAGGGGGCCCCCCCTTAGCCCCACAAGGGGGCCCCTTAAACCCTAATGGGGGGCCCACAAACCCTAATGGGGGCCCCCCAAACCCTAAGGGGGGCCCCCTAAACCCTAATGGGGGGCCCCCAAACCCTAATGGGGGCCCCAGTGGTTGTAAGGGGGCCCCTAAGGTGGTTGTTCGCCTTGCCCTGAGAGTCCAGGTCCGTTCTGCTGCTGCTGCTGTTGCTGCTATTGCTGCTGTTGCTGTTGCTGCTGTTGCTGCTGTTGCTGCTGTTGCTGCTGCTGCTGCTGCTGCTGCTGTATTGTCTCCGAGCGAAGCAGCTGTCTGTGTATTTAAAGCAAATAAATATTGTTTTAAATTATTTATTTATTTATTTATTTATTTATTTACTCATTTTTGTTTTTTCAGACAAGCCCAAATTACTTCGCATTTACCCGCACACTTTCTCTCTACCAAAAGAGGGCCCTCAAACCCCTGCAGGCTTTGGGGGCCCTGGGGGGCCCCAGTACCCTTTTGGGGGCCCTGGAGTCTTTGGGGGCCCCCAGTACCCTTTGGGGGCCCCTGGGGGCCCCCGGGGCCCCCTGTGCCCTTTGGGAGGGACTGGGGGCCCTCTGTACCCTTCCAGGGGCCCCCGGGGGG
>NW_013542271.1:0-236 GCF_000499545.2 Eimeria tenella
CAGCAGCAGCAGCAGCAGCAGCAGCAGCAGCAGCAGCAGCAGCAGCAGCAGCAGCAGCTAACAAGCGCCTGGAGTGCGCGTGGGCCTTGGGGTCCGCGTGTTTGCCGTAAATGGGAATTACGGTGTCTGCGGAGACACCTGCTTTGCAAAGGGGACACTCCGCGGACTGCTGCAGCCACACGTGCAGGCAGCCCCAGCAGAACTGCAGCAGCAGCAGCAGCAGCAGCGCAGCAGCA
>NW_013542271.1:336-708 GCF_000499545.2 Eimeria tenella
TGGATGTGCTGCTGCTGCAGCAGGCTATGCTGCTGCAACGGCAAGGAGCTGGAGTGTTCTTGCTGCAGGCCTTTTTGTGCTGCAGCAAAGGCCTGTTCTGCTGCTGCAGGAGGCCCTGCTTCAGCTGCAGTGGGCCGCGCAGCAGTGCTGCTGCTGCTGCTGCTGCGCATAGCATACCATGCAAAGGCTGGTGCTGGTGCTGGTGCTGCTGCTGCTGCTGCTGGCACCCGAGGTGTGGGGGCTGTCTCTTTGCTGCTGAAGTTGTCTTCTTTGTTATAACCTGTACATACACCTCGAGCAGAGTGCGCTGCTGCTGCTGCTGCTGCGCACCTTGTCCGCAGCTGCTGCTGCTGCCGCAGCCGCTGGTGTAGC
>NW_013542271.1:808-986 GCF_000499545.2 Eimeria tenella
CTGCCGTTGCTGCTGCTGCTGACGCAGTCACGTCTGAGACACGCATGCAGCAGCTAAGTAGCTGCAGTAGAAAGCAGGCAGCAGCTGCTACAGCGCGGCAGCAGCTGCTACTGCGGGAGCAGCAGCAACGCAGCCAGCTGCAACGGCAACAACAGCAGCAGCAGCAGCTGCTGCTGCT
>NW_013542271.1:1193-1323 GCF_000499545.2 Eimeria tenella
TGCTGCTGCTGCTGCTGCTGGTCTTTCTGCTGCCCTTGCCAGGGATGAAGCTGTACGCAGTAAGGCGAGGCCGATTGCTGCTGCTGCTGCTGCTGCTGCTGCTGCCGCTGCACTCGCCGTTGCTGTTGCT
>NW_013542271.1:1422-1684 GCF_000499545.2 Eimeria tenella
TAGTGATGCTAATACTGCTGCGTACGCCGTTAATGATGCCTTCGCAGTTGTTGCTGCTGCTGCCTTCGCTGCTGCTTCTGCTGCTGCTGCGGTCTTCAACACTAGCTCTTGCTGCTCCTGCTGCTGCTGCTGCATCCCCTGCAGAAGCTGTCGGCGCTGCTGCTGCTGGTGTCGTCGCTGGTGTACTTGCTTGCGTTGGTGCTGCTGCTGTTGCTGCAGTAGCTGCTGCTGCTGCAGTAGCTGCTGCTGCATTTGCTGCTGC
>NW_013542272.1:0-239 GCF_000499545.2 Eimeria tenella
GCTGTGGAGCGCTCGATCTGCCGCCGCAGCAGCAGCAAGGGCCGCAGCAGCAGCAGCAGCAAGGACAGCAGCAGCAGGAGCAGGGGCAGCGGCAGCAAGAGCAGCAGCAGCAGCACCAACGCCATCGGAGGGGCCCCATGTGGTATCGGAGATGTGGGGCCGGCGCGGACCGAGAAGCAGGGTGCTGCTGCTGCAGCAGTTGCTGCTGCAGCAGCTGCTGCTGCAGTTGTTGCTGCTGC
>NW_013542272.1:280-498 GCF_000499545.2 Eimeria tenella
GATGCCTGTATGTCTGTCTCTGACAGCAGCAGCAGCAGCAGCAGAGGGCGCTGCAGCAGCGCAGCAGCCGGCTGCGGCCCTGGGCGCGGAAGACGGCGCTGCTGCAGTCGCCGTGCAGCCGCCCCCCACAGCAACAGCAGCAGCAGCAGCAGCAGCAGAACTGAGCAGCCGCAGCTCAGCAGCAGGCGAGTGGGGCCCCTCGCCGCTGCTGCAGATGA
>NW_013542272.1:538-989 GCF_000499545.2 Eimeria tenella
GAAGCAGCAGCGGCAGCAGCAAAGATACAGGAAGGGCCTTTCAGCTGTCTGTACAGCTAATGCTCTTTTAGCTCTTCTTTCCACTTTTCTTGTTTTCATTTATGTCGCCAGAGCCCGCGCCAGACGCTACACCCCAGACGTAAACCCTAAACCCTAAACCCTAGCGCCTCCCGGCGGCGTTAAGTGTAAACCCTAGGAAGCCCCACGTCCGAAACCCTCGCCTTCGTGCGCAGCCCTAAACCCTAAACCCTAAACGCTGTTGTGGCTGAAAACCCCAATAACGACACGCAGAAAGGTCTACGCAGCAGCAGCAGCAGCAGCAGCAGCAGCAGAAGCAGCAGCAGAAGCAGCAGGGGGCTCCCAGGGCCATCTGCATGCACTAGGCTGGGGGAGCAGCAGTTAAGGCCGCTGCTGCTGCTGCTGCTGTTGCTGCTGCTGTTGCTGCTGCGGG
>NW_013542272.1:1094-1591 GCF_000499545.2 Eimeria tenella
GAAGATGTCTCGTCAGGCGCGTTGGTTCAAACGTAAGTCAGCAGCAAATAAGAAAGAAAACAAAAAGATAAAAAGTATTTTTAATTTCATTTTTAGTTTATTTTACTTTTGTTTTATTTTTGATTTATCTTATATTTAATTCATTTTATTTTTTTGAATTTTGAATCTTTTTGTCACAGCAGCGGACTCTTCTTTCTTTCCTTTTGCTTCTTCTAATTGCCTCAAAGTCTTTCTAATTCTTCCAAATTATTTTAATTGTTTCAGTTTGTTTTAATTATTTTTATTCTTATTTATTTTTATTTATTTCCATTTATTTTTCTTCATTTTTTCTTTTCTACTTTTGCTGCAGCAAAACAAGCAGCCTATTCTGCTGCTGATGGCCACGTCTATCTCGTCACTCTTGACTTCCGAGTAAGTACCCACAAACCCCTCAAGGGGGCCCCCCAGGGTCCCCCCAAGGGGGCCCCCAGGGGCCCCCCAGGGGCCCCCCAAGAGGG
>NW_013542272.1:1614-2026 GCF_000499545.2 Eimeria tenella
CAGGGGCCCCCGAAGGGGCTCCCAAGGGGGCCCCTAGGGGGCCCAAAGGGTCCCTAGGGGCCCCCAAAGGGGCTTCCAAGGGGGCCCCCAGGGCCCCCCGGGCAGGTCCCCAAGGGGTTCCAAGGGGGCCCCTAGGGGCCCCCAAAGGGGCCCCTAATGGGTTTCCCAAGGGGGCCCGTAGGGGCCCCCAAAGGGGCCCCCAAAGGGCTTTTAAAGAGCACCCAAGAGTTCCACAAAGGGCCCCCAAAGGGCCCCCAAATGGAGCTCAGGGGGCCCTTTAAGGGGATTCTAAAGGTCCACCAAAGGGCCTTTTAGGGGCCCCCAGGGGGCCCCTTAAGGGGGCCCCAAGGGGACCCTCGTTGGGGCCCCATGTGGGATTATTTTGCTGCAGCAGAAGCCTGTAGCAGGTTTA
>NW_013542273.1:0-306 GCF_000499545.2 Eimeria tenella
TTTATTTGCTGCAAAAGCAAAATCCTAAACCCTAAACACTAGATCGAACTCATAGCTGCTTTCGGAGATGTACAGGTGGGGGTTTAGGGTTTAGCGAGGGTTTAGGGTTTAGCGACGGTTAAGGATTAAGGGAGGGTCTGGACTTTAGCGAAGGTCTATGGTTTGGCTAGGGTTTAGGGTTTAGCAAGGGCTTAGGGTTTTACTAGGTTTTGTGGCATAGTGGGGAAAAAGTTCTCGCTTTGCCCGCCTTGTGCTTTTTAGGGTTTATTGAGGGTTTAGGGTTTGGGAAAAAAGCCCTAGGGTTTG
>NW_013542273.1:326-938 GCF_000499545.2 Eimeria tenella
TTTAGGGTTTGGAAACTGGCTAGGCCCCGCTTTAGAGGCTTGAGATGGTAACTAGTGTTAAGGGTTTGCCGAGAGTTTAGGGCTTAGCGAGGGTTTAGGGTTTAGCAAGGAATCAGAGTTTAGCTAGGGTTTAGGGTTTAGCTAGGGTTTAGGGTTTACAGAGGGCTTCCCCTGGCCGTTCCCCTCTTGCCCTTCCTTTGCCCCGCGTATACTTCAGCTAGCAGCAGCTACCTGCAGCAGCAGCAGCTACCTGCAGCAGCAGCAGCTACCTGCAGCGAATCATAGCTGGAAGCAGCTCGCTGAAACTAGCCACCATAGCTAGCCGGCTGCGGCTAGCAGCAACTAGCTGCAGCAGCAGCAGCAGCAGCAGCTTGCTGCAGCAAGCAGCAGCCAGCTGCTATGGTCAGTTTTGCATACTCACAGCTAGCTGCAGCTAGCTGCAGCTAGCCCTACCTAGCTGCACTTGGCTCTAGCTAGCTCCAGCTGCAGCAGCGTCTGCTCCGGCAACAAGAGACAAAAACCCCAAATTGACGACGGAAGCAATTAGCAGCAAAGCGTTAGCTTGACAGAAATTGCAGCAGCAGCTTCTGCTGCTGCAGCGGCTGGGGAGCA
>NW_013542273.1:1040-1274 GCF_000499545.2 Eimeria tenella
CTGAATACATGGGCTGCGACTGCGTCAACTGCTGTATTTGGCTGCAGCAACAGTGGCAGCAACAGCAGCAGCAACAGCTGCAACAGCTGCTGCTTCATCGTCTCAACATACTTATGGTGCTGCAGCACGCAATACCTGCTGCAGCAGCAGCACGCAGGCGCGCCCTACTGGCCTTGCGCAACTGCTGCTGCTGCTGCTGCTCTGCTATGCAGCAGACTGCGGCAGCTGCAGCCG
>NW_013542273.1:2774-2914 GCF_000499545.2 Eimeria tenella
GCAGCTACGCGCCACCAGCAGGATTCCCTATAGTCGTTGAGCATGAGTTCGTCGCGCCTTCGCCAGCAACCCCTCGCATCGCCGTTGCTTCTACTGCTGCTACTGCTGCTGCTGCTGCTGCAGCTGCTGCTCCAGCCAAG
>NW_013542274.1:0-1152 GCF_000499545.2 Eimeria tenella
AAATGCTGAGGGAGAGGGGTCTGCAGCGGGGGTGCTGCTGATGGTTCTGCTGTGGGGCGGTCCAGCAGGCTGTTGCTGCTGCGGTTGCTGCTGCTGCTGCTGGAGAGGCAGAGTCGCTGCTGCGGGTGCTTTTTGCTGCTGCTGCTGTTGCTTTAGGTGCTGAGTGCAGCAGAAAGGGCCTCCATGCTGCAGTCGGTGCCTGGGGATTTGCTGAACATCAAGGCCTTCGCCAGCAGACCCGATTTGCTGCAGGTGTGCCCACTGCTGCTGCTGCTGCTGCTGCTGCTGCTGCTGCTGCTTGTGCTCGGCTCGGTTTTCCTCGCACTGGAACTACTGCTGCGAGTGCTTTTGTGCTCCGTATCTTGGTGGTTCCTGCTGCACTTATTTCTGCTGCTGCTGCTGCACATTGTGCTGCTGCTGTTTCTGCCGGGCTTGCTGGGAGTTCGTTTGCTGCTGCAGCTCAATTTGCCGCTGGCGCTGCTCTCCTCGTGCTGTTGCTGCCAGTGTTGCCGCCCTGCTTGCTGCTGCTGCCGCGGCACCTGCTGCTGCTGCAGCCTCGCTCCCCGCTGCATGCGGCTCGCTGCTGCTGCTGCTGCTGCTGCTGCAGGTGCTGGGTCACTCGTTTGCGCCTGCGGTGTGCGGGCACGACGTGGTGAAGCAGGGTTTGCTGCTGCAGCTGGCGGGGGGCCGTTTGCTGCAGCAGCAGCAGCACAGAGTGCGGGGCGACATCCACGTGCTGCTGGTGGGAGACCCAGCAGCAGGAAAGTCGCAGCTGCTGCGGTTCGCGCTGCGGCTGCTGCCGGGGGCAGTGAGCAGCACGGGGCGCGGCAGCAGCGGCGTGGGCCTGACTGCTGCAGTGGCAGCAGCAGACGCAGCGGAACCAGCAGCAGCAGCAGCAGCAGCAAAACGCGTCGAAGCAGGCGCCATGGTCTTGGCCGATAAATCCCTTATTTGCATCGACGAATTCGACAAAATGCAAATCCAAGACAGAGTCGCCATCCACGAAGTCATGGAGCAGCAAACTGTCACTGTCGCCAAGGCCGGCATCTACACCACCCTCAACGCCAGGTAGCTAGCTAGCTAGCTAGCTGGCTAGCTAGCTAGCTGGCTGGCTGGCTGGCTGGCTGGCTGGCTAGCTAGCTAGCTGCGGGG
>NW_013542274.1:1181-1787 GCF_000499545.2 Eimeria tenella
GGGGTGGATTGTGGGAGGGCTGGAGAGCTAGCTGGGTAGCGAAGGGGATGGGTAGCTAGGAACCTGGCTAGCGAGCTGGCTAGCTAGCTGGCTAGCTGGCTAGCTAGCTAGCTGGCTAGCTAGCTATACAGCTAGCTGGCTAGTTTATCAGTTAGCTAACTAGTTAGTTGTTCAGCTAGCTGGCCAGTTGGCAGGCCACCTGTTCTGCTAGCTAGCTAGCTAGCCAGCTAGCTAGCTAGCCAGATAGCTAGCTGTTTTTATTCAGTTCGTGGCTTGTGTGATTGGCTCTTTCTGCACCCCTTTGGCTGCATGTGCATATTTAAATTAGTTTAGATAATTATTTTAATTAATTTAAATATATAAATTAATTAAAACATTTAAACCAATTCAAATAATTAATTTGTTCAAATAATTAAATTAATTTATATAATTAAATTAATGTAAATGTTTAAAATTAAGTTATTGCTTCTTATTATCCACGCTGCTGCCTCCCACAACCCCAATTATTTCTTCACTACAAATAAACAAGCAAACAAATTAATTAATTAATGCCACTTAATTAATTAATTAATACCATTTATTTAATTAATTAGTACCATTTAATTA
>NW_013542274.1:1853-2341 GCF_000499545.2 Eimeria tenella
ACCATTTAATTAATTGGTTAATACCATTTACTAAATTAATTAATACCATTTAACTAATTACATAATACCATTTGATTAATTAAAACTATTCATTTGTTTACTTTCTATTATTTAACACTATTTAATTATTTAAGACTATTTACTCGTTTATTTAATACTAATCAATTATTTATTTAGTTATTTGAAACTATTTAATTATTTATTTATTTAGTTATTTATTTAGTTATTTATTTAAAACTAATTAATTAAATAGTTAATTAATTAACTAATTAATTATTATTTATTTATTTATTATTTATTTATTTATTATTTGTTTGCTGCCAGGTGTTCAGTTCTTGCTGCTGCCAATCCGCTGTACGGCTGCTGGAGCGAAGGCATTTCTTTTCGGCAGCAAATTGCTTTCGAAGATTCCCTCATGAGTCGCTTCGACCTCATCTTCATCGTCAGGTCTGCTGCTGCTGCTGCTGCTGCTGCTGCTGCTGCTGCTG
>NW_013542274.1:2450-2607 GCF_000499545.2 Eimeria tenella
CTGGTTGCTGTTCCTTCCGCCATTGCTGCTGCGGGCTGCAGCCCGAAGCTTCAGGTCTAGGGTTTAGGGTTTAGGGTTTAGGGTTTGGGGTTTGGGGTTTAGGGACGCGACGACTAGCGAAGAAGACGACCGGCTGGCTGAGGCGGGGCTGGGGGAT
>NW_013542274.1:2690-3208 GCF_000499545.2 Eimeria tenella
AGCAACAGGAGTTGCTTCGGGGGACCGCAGGGGACACACTGACAGCTTCATTCAGCCCCAAACAGACATGCTGAAGGCCACGCATGCAGCAGCAGCAGCAGCAGCAGCAGATTCTCAGCAGCAGCAGCAGCAGGAAGAGCCAGAGCCTACCCGCGCCTTCTATCACAGAACAGAAATGCTCTATTATGATAAAAAGGGGTAAAGCAGCAGCAGCTGCAGCAGCTGCAGCAGCTGCAGCAGCTACAGTAGCTCCAGTAACTGCAGCAGCAGCTGCTACAGCACTGCAGCAGCAGCAGCTATACAGGACCCGGTAGTTGGCAATATTATGGCAAGGATCTAGGGTTTAGGGGTTAGGGTTTAGGGTTTGGGGTTTAGGGTTTGTGTGCAGGCGAGAACACGAATGCCTAACGCACGAGTTTCTGCGGATGTATATAGCCCTGGTGCGTTCTGGCGGCGTTGCTGCTGCTGCTGCTGCTGCTGCTGCGGACGACGAGCAGCAGCAGCAGCAGCAGCAGGCC
>NW_013542274.1:3266-3533 GCF_000499545.2 Eimeria tenella
CCCCGGCTGTCCGAATCTGCTGCTGCTGCTCTTGTTGACTTCTACACTGAAATTAGGCAAAGAGCGCAGCAGCAAAAACAAACAGCAGCAGCAGCAGCAGCCAGCTGCCTCATGCAGCCCGTCACTGTACGTACACTCGAAGCCTCCATTCGCCTTGCTGCTGCCCACGCGAAATTGAAACTCAAAAAATGGATCACCACAGTGAGTCTGCTGCTGCTGCTGCTGCTGCAGTCGGTGGCGGTTCCATGCTGCTGCTGCAGCAGCAGC
>NW_013542274.1:3572-3873 GCF_000499545.2 Eimeria tenella
CTGCTGCTCAGTTGATGGTGGCGCTGCTTGCGCCGCTGCCGCTGCTGCAGTCAGTGCTGCTGCTGCGAGCCTGTTCCCAACCCCGCTGCTGCTGCTGCTGCTGCTGCTGCTGCTGCAGGAAGATGTGCGTGTGGCGCAGCAAATGCTGCTGTACAGTTTGTTTGGAGAGCCTTATCCCGAAGATGGAAAAGAGACAGAAACGGAGACAGCCACAGAGACAGAAAGCGAGTCGGACGGCGAAGCAGCAGCAGCAGCAGCAGCAGCAGCACGGCGGCAGCGCAAAAGACAAACTGATAAACGG
>NW_013542274.1:3921-6515 GCF_000499545.2 Eimeria tenella
CCCTTGCTTCTCTTCATTTGCTTTCTGTTTGTTTCCTTTTATTTTGTATTTGCTTATTCTTTATTTATTTATCTATATATTTGTTTATTTATTTATTTACTATTTGTTTTCCTCTTCTTGTTTGGCTCTGCAGGCCAAGAAGGGGAAAGGGAGCCATCACAGAAGGTGTGCTGCTGCTGCTGCAGCTGCTGCTGCTGCTGCTGCTGCTGTTGGTCCCAAGAGCCGTTGTTTGTTGCTGCTGCTGAGCCGTTGTGGCGTCGTGCTGCTGTTGCACTTGCTGCTGCTGCTGCTGCTGCTGCAGATGAGGAGATGGCTGAGGAGATGGAGGGCCTGGCGATCACTGAAACGAAGAAAAGGCGAACCCGCCGAGCAGCAGCAGCAGCAGCAGCAGCAGCAGGAGATGCAGAAACAGCAGAAGACGGACGGAGGGAAGCGTTGCAGGCCCTCGATGCACAGGGGCTCAGGTAACTGTTGCTGACGCACAAGCAGCTGGCTAGCTAGCTAGCTAGCTAGCTAGCTAGCTGGCTGACTAGCTAGCTAGCTAGCTGGCTGGCTAGTTAGCTAGCTAGCTGACTGGCCAAGTTACAAAGTAACTGACAAGTTAGATAGCTAACTGATTGGATGGACTCCTAGTTGAGTGGCTAGCCACCGGCTAGCTAGCTAGCTGGCTAGCTAGCCAGCTAGCTAGCTGAGCAACTAGTTAGCTATCTAGCTAGCTAGATAACTAGCTGAGAGTTACGCTAGCTAGAGCGCCGCTTTTCCCGCTTGTCTGCTGCAGCGCAGCTGCTGCTGCATGCTCAGCGCTGCTGCTGCTGCTGCTGCATGCTCCCTATGCTGCTGCTGCTGCATGCTCCCTCTGCTGCTGCTGCTGCTGCTGCAGCTCGGACATTTTGCACAGTTTGATAATGAATTCCATCAAAGAACTGGACGAGGGCGGCGGCGTGGCTGAAGAGCTGCTGCTGCAGGCGGTGAGTGCTGCTGCTGCTGCTGCTGCTGCTGCTATATTCGTTTTTTTCGTTTTTTTTCAATTTGTGTTTATTTATCATTTATTGATTATTTATTTATCATTTATTGATTATCTATTTATTTATTTTGTTTATACATTCATTTATTTGGCCATTTATTTGCTTTTTGGACTCAGGTCACCACCCGCGCGCTCGCCCGCGGGCTTTCTGAGCCAACGCAGCAGCAATTCAAGAAGGCCCTGATAGAACTCAACTCCAAAGACTCAGCCCCCATCCTGTGAGGGTTTAGGGTTTAGGGTTTAGGGCTTAGGGCTTAGGGCTTAGGGTTTAAAGCTTGGGGTACAGTGTTTAGGGCTTGGAATTTGAGGTTTAGGGTTTGGCGTTTGGGGTTTTGGGTTGAGGCTTTAGGGTTCAGGGTTTGGGGTTTAGGGTTTAGGGTCTTAGCAGGCTGCTAGACCGGAAGCCGAAGTCCCAGACACAACCCCGCTAGGGTCTAGGGTTTAGGGTTTAGGGTTTAGGGTTTAGGGTTTGAGGGTGCTTTGCAGGGTGCATGACGGCCTGGTGTACGAGTGCTAGTGCCTGGCTCTGGGGGGACTCTCTGGATAGCTAGCTAGCCAGCTAGCTAGCTACCTGGCTAGCTAGCTACCTGGCCAGCCAATTAGCTGGCTAGCTAGCTAGCTGTCTTGCTGGCTAGCTAGCTAGCTAGCTGTGGCTAGCCAGTGAGCTAGCTAGCCAATGAGGTGGTTAGTTGCATGTGGCTAGCCAGCAAACTAGCTCATACGCTGGCTAGTTAGCTAGCTGGCTAGTTAGCTAGCTAGCTAGCTAGCTAGCGGCTGGCTAGCAGTCGGCTAGCTGTCTAGCTTGCTGCTCGGCCGACCCAGCTAGCTAGCCCGCTGCTGTTTGCAAGCTGCGCTTTTCAGCGGCTAGCTGCTGGCGTTTGGCTAGCCACTAGCTGCCGCCTTAGCTAGCCAGCTAGCTAGCTAGATAGATAGCTAGCTAGCTAGCCAGCTAGCTGAAGTGACAATGGAGGGACAAAGGGCGCTCCACCCCAGCAGCAGCAGCAGCAGCGGTAGCCGCTGCTGCTTTTGTAACTGTTGCTGCTGCTGCAGCGAAGAAGCTTCGCGGAGTTTTAACAATAGGGAGCAGCTAGCTGCCTGGCTAGCTAGCCACTTGTTGGCTAGCTGTGCCTGGGGCCCACATCGCCTTGGCTAGCTAGCCAGCTAGCTAGCCAGCCGTCTGGCCAGCTACCTTGTTTGCCAGCTATCTAGCTACCTAGCTAGCCGGCTAGCTAGCTGGCTAGCTAGCTAGCTAGCTAGCCACAGCTAGCCAAGTAGCTACGGCAATGTCCTATTTCTTTTGAGGAAAAGAACAAATCCTTAAGGAGGCAAATGAGAGGCTCTGCGTGCAACTGCAGCAGCTGCTGCTACTTGCTGCTTCCTGCTGCTGCTTGCTGCTGCTGCTCGCTGCTGCTGCTGTTTGCTGCTGCTGCTTCTGCTTCGTCTGTTCATTCAGGCAACAGTTTCTACGAGAGCTTCGCGGTGCGGACTAAAGCGCTTAGCGTTTAGGGTGTAGGGTTTAGGGTTTGGGGTTTAGGGTTTGTAAAAGACGTAAAGAATGCCGCAAGTAGGG
>NW_013542275.1:0-238 GCF_000499545.2 Eimeria tenella
TGGCCTATTGTATTCCAGCAGCAGCAGGTGCTGCTGCTGCTGTAGCTGCTGCTGCTGCTGTTGCTGCTTGGTGGGAGGGGCTGGGGGCCCCTACTGAATTGCTGCGACTAGTTTTGCTGCTGCCGCTGCTGCTAATGAACTGGAAAGAACACAAAGAGGAGGGGGGCCCCCCTGCTGCTGATTGAGGTACACTGGGGGGGCCCCCCTGGGGCCCCTGGGGCCCCCGGGGCCCCGGGGG
>NW_013542275.1:329-536 GCF_000499545.2 Eimeria tenella
GGGGGCCCCCAAGGGCCCCAGGGGGGGCCCCCGGGGGGCCCCCTCTGTTGATGCTGCTGGAGAAGCAGCAGCAGCAGGAGGGGGCCCCGGAGGCAAATAAGTACCCGTTAGAAAGGCCCCGTGGAGGCCCTGGAGGGGGCCCCCCAGGTAGGCCTCCTCGAGGGGCTCGGCGGCCTGCTTCCACGCCGCTGCAGCCTCAGCAGCAGC
>NW_013542275.1:612-820 GCF_000499545.2 Eimeria tenella
CAGCAGGCGGCGCGGGGTATATGTGGGGCTCGTACTTCTCCACTGCTCTTGTGCTGCCATAAAGTGCAGAGTAAGGAGGAGAGTAAAGACAGAGGGGAGGGGAGGCGGGGCTGAAGGCTGTGGGGGAGAGGGGGGGCCCCCTGGAGTCTGCTGCTGCTGCTGCTGCTGCTGCTGCTGCTGCAGGGGGGAAGGCAGGGGAGAAGGACGC
>NW_013542275.1:865-1287 GCF_000499545.2 Eimeria tenella
CAGTTGGGGGCCCCCGGGGGGCCCCCCCGGGGGTCTCCGGCGTAAGAGACGCGGTGCTCTATGAGGTGCCTCGCGGGGTTTGACTCATACAGCATTTTGGAAAGAGAAAAGGAAAAGAAGAAAAAGAGGAATTAAATGAGACAAAAGAAAAGCTGGGGGGCCCCCGGGGGCCCTCGGGGCCTACAGAGGGCCACAGGAGATGCAAAAGAGAGAAAAAACGAAAAAATTAACCCCCATAGAGTCGATGCTGCTGCTGCTGCTGCTCGAGGCCACCGGACACCCGCTGCTGCTGCTGCTGCTGCTGCTGTCTCCTCTGTGCTCTCGTGCTGCTGGGAATTCAAGGAGGCAGGATACAGCGCAACGGAGTCATACAGCAAGCCCCTTACCGAGCAGCAGCAGCTGCAGCAGCAGCAGCAACAGCA
>NW_013542276.1:0-293 GCF_000499545.2 Eimeria tenella
AAAACCACCTGCGGTGGCTGCTGCTGCAGCTGAGGCTGCAGCAGCAGCAGCAGCAGCAGCAGCACAAGACGTCACGGCGACTAGCAAATGCCGCAGCAGCAGTGCCTCTTTATTTTGCACTTTTTGTTTTCTGCAGCGGCAGGAAGGCCGACGGAGGGAGGGTCGCTAAACCCCAGTCCTAAACCCTAAACCCTAAACCCTAACTCGACGTGAGCCCTCCCGGCCTCCAAACCCTCGCGGCGCGTCCCGCGCTTGAATTTTCGCGATTTCTTGAGGCCTACACCTGAAGGAAC
>NW_013542276.1:404-596 GCF_000499545.2 Eimeria tenella
AGCAGGAGCAGGAGCAGGAGGGGGCGTCTGCAGAGTCGGAACTGCAGCAGCAGCAGCAGCTTTGCTGCTGCTGCGTTGCTGCTCAGTGGAGTCTGCTGCTGCTTCCAATGGCTGCTGCTGGCATTTGCGGGCCTCGCGACTCTTGCTGTGGACTCCTTAGCAGCAGCAAGACCCGCCCCGGGAGCCGCAGCA
>NW_013542276.1:695-838 GCF_000499545.2 Eimeria tenella
CTCCCCCTCCCCAGCAGCAGCAGCAGCAGCAGCAGGAGCAGCAGCAGGAGCAGCAGCAGGAGCAGGAGGAGTCGCGCCTGGAGAGGCGCATGCTAATCTCGCGGCGCCCCTCCGCTCCCGGGCGCCCCCCCCTGCCGGCGCCC
>NW_013542276.1:928-1731 GCF_000499545.2 Eimeria tenella
AGCCTTCGCAGCCTTCGCAGCAGCAGGAGCAGCAGCAGCAGCAGCAGCAGGAGCAGCAGGAGCAGCAGGAGCAGCAGCAGGAGCAGGAGGATGCGGATGCGGTGGCTGCTGGCGCGGCACGCGTACGTGCTGCGGGCGGAGGACTTCGCAGTGGTGGTGGCGCTGATGGACCTGGTGATATACGTGTTCGTGTGTTCGGGCGCGCTGCAGCAAATGGAGACCGCAGCAGCAGCAGCAGCAGCCACGGGCGCGCTGGTGAGCTCCTCGCTGCTCTTCGTCCTCTCGCTGCTCTGCTTCGTGGTGCTGCGCATGCTCCGCAGCAGCAAGTTCGGCGTCGAGGCCTACGTGGTCCCGCTGCTGCTGGTGCTCAACTTGGCCTGTTCTTTGTGTCTCGAGCTCGCCGACGACGCCGTGGGGGTGCTTTCCGGGGTCTTGGTCACATTTTACTTCATCCTCACTGGCTACCCGTACGCGTCGCTGGCGGCCTTCGCGGCTCTGGGCATTTTGCTGGGCGCTGCGCTGCGGCTGGCCGTTTGTTCCGCCGCTGCTGCTGCTGCTGCTGCGGCCTGCGGGCCCGCGGACTGGCTCGACCTCGCTTTCGTCGCGCTGCAGCTGCTGCTCGGCTCTGCGGTTTACTTCTCGGTTTACCACCTCGGCGTGCTGCTCCTCAAGTCCAAGCGCCAGCCCTCCAGGGCCCTCGACTTCGCCGACCTCCGCGTCCTCGACGCCCTCGTCTTCTGCCCGCTCCTCGGCGTCGTCGGGGCCCCCCCGGGGGCCCCGGGGCCCCCGGGGGCCCCGGGGGC
>NW_013542277.1:0-390 GCF_000499545.2 Eimeria tenella
CCGCCTGGTGCACGCGCGGACAAGCAAGCGCGGCCAGGAGCAGCTACACTCACCAGCGACGCAGCAAACACCCCCACAAACCACTAACCACTAACCCTAAACCCTAAACCCTAAACCCTAAACCCTAAACGCGGAACCCGCGGGCGTGAACCTCACATGGGCATTTGGCTGTGCTTGGGCTTCAACCTTTTCTTGGGCAAGCTTGTCTCCTCCTGCCAGCTGTAGTCTGCTGCTGCTCCTGCTGCTGCTGCTGCACCTGTAAAATATCTGTCAAGAGTTGTAAACGCTTGTTGAGGATTTAGGGGTTTGCTGCCGAAGAGCTGTCTGTACACCGCAACGAACACCATGTCCGGGTGCTGCAGCTGCATCGCGTTCAACTCGATGCAGCGA
>NW_013542277.1:407-692 GCF_000499545.2 Eimeria tenella
CAGCAGCAGGAGGCGGGCAGCTGGAACGGACCAAACCTGAAGAGGGCGTTTTGCTGCTTGCTGCTGTCTCTGGCCACCAGCAAGTCCACAAAGTCTCCAATTTTAATTTCTGTTTTTCTGCTTTTCTCCGAAGTTTCCGAATCCGCAAGTTCCGTTGCGGTGTACGTACAGTAGAACACCAAACCCCCTTCAAACCCCACAAACCCAAAAGCCTCTCGCAAAACTTCTTCATCTTCATCCCAGGGGGCCCCCCCGGGGGCCCCCCAGGGGGGCCCCCCGGGGCCC
>NW_013542277.1:792-972 GCF_000499545.2 Eimeria tenella
GCCCCCCCGAGGCCACGTTCGCCAGGAAGAACTTCGCGAACTCCTTCTTCTGGTCGTACTTGGGGAAAATGCGTTTGAAAGTGTCCTTGAAGGTGAAGTTGAACGCCTGCGTCGGGAAGTAGCGGATCACGTTCGCCAGGTTCCCCCGCCACAGCGACAGCGCGCCCTGCTCCCGCGAAA
>NW_013542277.1:1072-1548 GCF_000499545.2 Eimeria tenella
TCAGGGGGCCCCCAAGATCTGCGGCCGCGAGGGGCCCCCCGGCCCCGGGGGCGCCCGCGGGGGCGCTGGCAGCGGCTGCGCCTGCTGCTGCTGTTGCTGCTGCTGCTGCTGCGGCTAATTCTGCTGCTGAGGCTTCTGATGCTGCTGCTGCTGCTGCTGTTGCTGCCGACGTCAGAAGCCGCGGACTCCTCGACGCGGCTTTTCTGCAGGCGCAGATGCACACCCACGCAGCTAGCTAGCTAGCCAGCCAGCTAGCCAGCTAGCTAGCTAGCCAGCCAGCTAGCCAGCTAGCTAGCCACGCAGGCAGCTGCAGCTAGCCATTAATCTATCAGCATATCTGCAGCTAGCTGAACTGCCACGCTGCTGGCCCCCAGCCCTCTAAAGCCTCTGCTGCTCCACGCAGCCCCTGCCGGGAGCTAGCTAGCTAGCCACGCTGGCTAGCTAGCTAGCCGCGCTGGCTAGCTAGCTAGCCGCGC
>NW_013542277.1:1602-1939 GCF_000499545.2 Eimeria tenella
AGCCAGGAGTGCTCACCTTGGGCGGAGGAGAGCCAGAGGGCCCCCCACTTATTTCCTGAAGTCTGGGGCTTCTTCTTTTGCTTGAGGTGTCTGTACACCCCAAACGACGCAGCCCACGGCCGCGGCCGCGGGGCCGCCCCCGGGCCCCACGTGTGGCCCGCGGCATAAACCCTAAACCCTAAACCCTAAACCCTGAACCCTCGGCCGTGAGAACTTAAATTTAAAGTGTTAGGGGCACCCTAGTCCTTGGGGACCTCCCTGGAGTGTACAGACAGCCAGGAGCTGCAAAACGAACAAGAGCCCCGAGCCCAATTCAAATTCCCACTTTTGCTGCTGC
>NW_013542278.1:0-186 GCF_000499545.2 Eimeria tenella
AGCTGCTGCTGCAGCACAAGCTGGCGAAACCAGCATGCACTGCCACACAGACTTAGCCGGAACTTCACAGACACATATCCTTAGACAAAAGTTGCTTCGAGTTTCCACATGTATTCTCAGAGAGGCACAGCAGCAGCAGCAGCAGCAGCTGCTGCTGCTGCTGCTACTCGTGCTGCGGCAGCTGCA
>NW_013542278.1:348-1741 GCF_000499545.2 Eimeria tenella
AAACAAAGAAGGCACTTTCTGCTGCAGCAAAAGCTGCTGCAGCATCCTCACTTCGTCACACGTGACGTACGCAGCAGCTGCACAGCAGCAGCAGCGACTTAGAGTGCTGCTGCTGCTGCTGCTGCTACTGCTAGCGCAAGTTGCAGGAACAGTCAAATTACGCGCACTCTACTGCAGCAAAGCTGCAGCAAAGCTGCAGCAGCAAAGCTGCAGCAGCAAAGCTGCAGCAAGCAGCAGAAGCAGCCAGTTCAAAATGTGCTGCTTTTTTGTTTTGTTGTTTTTTGCTGCTCAGGAATTGCTGCGACGGAGAGACGCGCGTCTAATGGCCTTCGTGCGGCAGCAGTTGATGCTGCCGGATTCTGCTGCAGCAGAAAACACTCTTGCTGCTGCTGCTGCTGCTGCAAAAAGAGGCTCGCAGATGCAACGCGAAAAGGAAACCTCCTTGGGATCGCCAAACGTTGTGCTGCTGACGGAGCGGCAGCGAAAAATGCTGCTGCAGCGCAGCAGCGCCAGCAGCAGCAGCAGCAGCAGCAGCAGCGACGTGCGGCCACAAGAGCAGCAGCAAGGGGAATTCCGCAGCGGGGAAAGAATAGCTCGGGGCTGCGGCGATGCTGCTGAGCTGTCGCTGCCGGCACTGCAGCAGGAACAGCAGCAAGGGAACTGCTTTAGTGAGACTCCGCTGCTGCTTTCGCACCGCAGCGCAGCAGCAGCAGCAGCTGCTACTGCTGCTGCTGTGTCTGCGCTGCCTCCGCCCCCAGAATTCCCCCGCAGCTCAGCGCCGGTTCCTCTTCTTCCACTTCAGAAGCAGCAGCTGCTGCTGCAGCGGGACGACAGGGGCCACACGGGGGAGGGTTCCACCGCAGCAGCAGCAGCAACTGCAGCAGCAGCTGCACCAGCAGCTGCAGCAGGGGGTCTGGAGTCACCCAGAGTGATCATTAGTGCTGTCACTACACCGCGAGACATCATCCGCTCTCTTCCGCAGACCCCCATAGCTTCTGCAAGAGCTTCAAGAGGTGCTGCTGCTGCTGCTGCTGCTGCTGCTGCTGCTCCTAGTGGGGAAACCGGCTTGCGGCTCGAGGCTGTTACCGAGTGCGTTAACCGCGTAAGGGAGGCCCTGAGCCTGGAGAGCAAAATATCAAAGCTGCTCATTCACTCCGAACGCAGCAGCAGCAGCAGCAACAGCAGCAGCAGCAGCAGCTGCAGCGCGAGCAACAGCTACAGACCCAGCAGCGCCAGCATTGCCCGCGGCAGCAGCACCAACTTGCGAGAGCTGCAGCGGCCAGCAGCAAATTCGCAGCAAGTGACCCCAAGGATTTTCAGGCAGCAGCAAACTCCCCGCCTGCTGCAGCAGAGCGGCAGCAGCAGCAGCAGCAGCGGATGCCACACTCCACGG
>NW_013542278.1:1841-1977 GCF_000499545.2 Eimeria tenella
GCAGCACTTTTCGCTTTTGAGTTTTCTGAATTTTGCAAATTTTGAGTTTTTTGAATTTTTCCAATATTAAATTTTTTGAATTTTGCAAAGCAGAAGCAGCTGGAGCAGCAGAAGCTGCTGCAGCAGCAGAAGCCGC
>NW_013542279.1:0-223 GCF_000499545.2 Eimeria tenella
TGCAGCAGCAACAGCAGCAAGATACCGACTCCGGTGAAGCAGCAGCAGACAGACGGCCTCGCCTTTTGGCCTTTTTGTTGCTGCAGCGAATAGCGGATGATGACGTAGAAGTTTCGACTGAAGTGCGTGCTGCTGTTGCTGCTGCTGCTGCTGTCTCTGCTGCTGCTGCCGGTGCTGCTGCAGTAGCTGGTGCTGCTGCTTGCGCTACAGCGATTGCTGTTGC
>NW_013542279.1:416-1315 GCF_000499545.2 Eimeria tenella
GCTCAGACGAACTCTATTGCGCAGCACCTGGCGCTGCTGCTTCTGGAGAGACCCCAGCAGCAGCAGCTCTGGCTGCTGCTGCTGCAGCAGTGTACGGCTTTGCTGCAGGAGGGGCGCGAAGCAACAGCAGCAGCTACTGTGACTGCTGCTGCCGAGGAAGACGAGTTGGATGAAGCCACAGAAGAGCAGCAGCAGCCCCAGCAGCAGCAGCAGCAAGCGTTGCTGCTGCAGCAGCACGCCCGTGATGTTCTTCCTTTTGCGATCGCCTTGCAAGCTGCTGCTGCGGTGCAGCAGGAAGACGTAGATGTTGCTGCTGCTGCAGCAACAGCAGCAGCAGCCCCCAGCGCTGCCACTATGGCGCTGCTGCAGGAAGCAGCTGCAATTTTACTTCCACAGGAAGCAGCAGCAGAAAGCGAAAGGGATTCCGCGTGCGTTTTGCTGCTGCTTTCGGCGCTGCTACTATCACGGATGCTGCTGCTACTGCTGTCGGTGCTGCTGCTGCTGCTGCCGCTTTTGCTGGTGCTGGTGCTGGTGCTGCTGGTGTTGCTGCTGGTGCTGCTGCTTGCATAGCCGCGCGCCTGCCGTCGCTACTGCAGTTGTTTGCTGCGCTAGATAGAGGGGATTACGGTAGCTGTTGCTGCTGCTGCTGGTGCTGCTGCTGCAGGCAGCTCCGCACCAGGCTGGCTTGGCTCGCCCTCTGTGGACCGTCTAGTGCTGCGTTGCAGCTGCCAGCAGCAGCAGCAGCTGAAGAAGCAGCAGAAGCAGGAGCAGCGGGGGCTGCAGCAGGGACAGCTGTTGGCCTGCACTGGCTCTTGTCTGCTGCGCTGCTGGAGTTTGTTGCGAGCAGCGCCCGCCATCCTGCTGCTGCAGCAGCAGCAGGAGCAGCGGCAGTGGCGACG
>NW_013542280.1:0-241 GCF_000499545.2 Eimeria tenella
CCAGCAGCAGCAGCAGCAGCAAACGAAAACAAACAAAAACAAATAATAACAAATAATGACAAATAATAACAAACAATGACAAATAATAAGCAGCAAATATTAAATAATAGTGAATAATAACAAATAATAATAATACTAAATGTTCTAAGCGAAAAGAAGGAAGAGATGTGGCGCTGCTCTGCAGCAGCGCTGCAGCAGCGCAGCGCAGCAGCAGCTCTGCTGCGCTGTTGCTGCTGCTCGG
>NW_013542280.1:341-471 GCF_000499545.2 Eimeria tenella
AGCAGCGCTGCAGCAGCGCAGCGCAGCAGTAGGCCCGGTGCGCTGCTGCTGCTGCGTTGCAGCAGCAGGCCAGTAGCAGCGCAGCGCAGCAGCAGCCGTGCTGCGCCCAGCAGCAGGCCGGCAGCGCCGC
>NW_013542280.1:604-941 GCF_000499545.2 Eimeria tenella
CAGGCTAGGCCTCCTTTTTGCGTCTTTGGTGGCGCAGCTTGCTGCGTTTGGTGACGTAGGACTGCAGCAGAACTGCAGCAAACATGGCAGCAAAAGCTGTCCACTGAATGGAGTTTAATTTGTGGTTAAAAACATAAACTGAAAAGACAGTGGAAGCAGCTTTGCGAATGGTGGTGAAGAGCGAGGTGTACAGACACCCGAAGTGCGTCAAACTCTGGTATATAAAAAGCTGCCCCAAAGAGCCGCAGACACAAAAGGCGAAGAGGTGTGCTGCTGCTTCTTGCTGCTGCTGCAGGAACAGCAGCGGGGCCGCGCCTTCTGCTGCAGCAGCAGCAGC
>NW_013542280.1:1000-1203 GCF_000499545.2 Eimeria tenella
CAACCACTGCAACAGCAAACGCGTTCGTCACCAGCATCAGCAAAATGGAACTTATGTTTTTGTCAGCAGCAACTAAGCGGTCTTGCCGCGGCCCCGTGAGTCCGTCGCACAGCAGCGAGCCGCACAGCAGCAGCAGCCCCAGCAGCGAGTTCTCTCCTGCTGCTGCTGCTGCTGCTGCTGCTGCTGCTGCTGGAGAGAACTCG
>NW_013542280.1:1356-2015 GCF_000499545.2 Eimeria tenella
GTAGTTGCGTTGCTGCGGCTCAGGGAGGCAGCTGCTGCTGGTGCTCGAAAGGGGAAATTCAAAAGAGGCAAAAAAGCAAAAATCTACAGATAAATTAATTAAAAAGAAAAAGAAAAACAAAATAAATGAAAATAAAATAAAACGAGAACTCCGAAGGGCTCAAAGCAGCAGCAAATTGCCTTTTCGAAGAGCAGCAGCAGAGGCGCGAAGAGCAGCGAAATGAGCAGCCGAAAATGAGGTGTACGTACACCTGAAAACGGCCTGCGAGGTGTACGTACACCTGAAAGTGGGTTGTGGAAACGGCGCGCAACTGCCGCGAATTGTGGAATAAAAGTGCGAAATTTTGAGTGAAATAAACGAATTTTTGAATTAATTAATTAATTCTTTGAATTTGAATGAAAAGGATCCAAAAAGTGCAAAAAATGTTCCGACTCACCGAAAAAGACGAAGCCGCCGACAACGACGGGAACCATTTTTGCAGACTTGACCAGAATTTGAGTTGGATAGTTCACGTGAGTTAAAGCATAATTAGTAAACAACATAGATCCCGAATAAGAAAGGGAAATGAGGAAGATTTCCCTGATGCTGCTGCTGCTGAGCTGCAGCAACAGCTGCAGCGCGCGGCGGCGGTGCTGCAGCAGCAGCAGCAAAAACGCAAA
>NW_013542280.1:2047-2305 GCF_000499545.2 Eimeria tenella
TTGCTGACGCATGCAGACAACACCAAAAAGCAAGAGTACGAAAAACGCTCCCCCGTCACCGGGTGGCGAGTGCTGTAGATCTTCTCTTGATAATATCCAAACATCAAAAAGAAAATGTAAATTCCCGACAAGATCGAGCCCAGGAAGAGGTACTCGCTGTACCAGCTGCCCTTGTGGTGGTGGTGGTGGTGGTGGTGGTGATGCTGCTGCTGCTGCTGCTGCTGCGGAGCTGCTGCAGCAGCGGGCTGCAGCGGGCTG
>NW_013542280.1:2365-2729 GCF_000499545.2 Eimeria tenella
ACTTGAACGGGGGCGGCGGCGGCGGGCGCGGAAAGCTGCGGAAAGCTGCGGAAAGCTGCGGAAAGCTGCAGCAATTTCGCAAAAAGGGGAAAGTAAATGTAATTTAATGCAAAGTAATTTCGAAAAAACAAAGAAATGACCTTTTTCAGCGCGAGATCGCCGCCCCGCTGCGCTGTCGCTGCGGAACTTGAACTGCTGACCGGCAGACGCCAGCGAGACGCGTCCCGCCAGCTGCAACGCAAAGATATTTAGCGACGGAAGAAACACAAAAGCAATTAAAACAAATAAATTAACAATTTAATGCACTTTTTAACATCTAAACTGCAGCTCCTGCTTCTCCTCCGCCGGAAACGCCGCGCATGCC
>NW_013542281.1:0-188 GCF_000499545.2 Eimeria tenella
GGCCAACTACCCCCAGGGGCCCCCGCCTTGCGCCCCGGATGGCACCTTTTGCCCCTGTGTCCCTACCCGTGAGCCCCGCCCCAAACCCTAAACCCTAAATCCTAAGCCCCAAACCCTAAACCCCAAACCCCAAACCCAGACCCGAACCCCCAGACGCTAACCCCCAAACCCTAACCCCTCCCCCGAAA
>NW_013542281.1:234-1283 GCF_000499545.2 Eimeria tenella
CACACGCTCCCCCCCAAACGCTCCCCCAAACCCTAAACCCTAAACCCTAAACCCTAAACCCTGGCGCTGGCTGCAGCGGAGGGGGAGGAGGTGCTGTACGTGCCGATGATAAGCCAGACGATCCGGCGGAGCCGCATTGTGGAAGTGCCGGAAGTGCACATTGTGGAGAAGTTCATTCCGAAAGTTTCTGTCCAAAACCGCCTCCGCAAAGTCCCCAAACTCGAAGTCCACTGGGTCGAGAAAGTCGTCGAAGTGCCCCACGTGAAGGTCCGCCCGCGCCTGCGGTGTACGTACACCCCGGCCTGAGCCGTGCTGCTCCCGGGTTGAGGTGTACGTACACCCCGAGTTGCGCTCCACGTGCGCCCCAACTCGGCTGTACGTACACCCCAACTTGAGGTGGATGTACACCGCCAGTTCAGGTGTACGTGCGCCGCGAGTTGGGGTGTATGTACACTTCGACTTGGCGTGTATGTACAGCTCGACTTGGGGTGTATGTACAGCTCGACTTGGGGTGTCTGTACAGCTTGAGTTCGGGTGTATGTACAGTTCAACCTGGGGTGTACGTACACTTCGAGTAGGGGTGTACGGAGCTGAGGGTGTGTCTGTGGGGTGTACGTACACCTGCTTGGAGCTGAGAGTGTGTCTGTGGGGTGTACGTACACCATAGGGGAGCTGAGAGTGTGTCTGTGGGGTGTACGTACACCGCAGAGGAGCTGAGAGTGTGTGTGGGGTGTACGTACACCGCAGGTGGTGGACAAAATAGTGGAAGTGCCTCAAGTGCGGGAAGTGCAGCGTTTTGTTCCTCGCGTCGAAATTCAAGAAGTTGTAAAACATGTTCCGAAATACCACATTCAAAAAATCGAAAAATTCGTTGAAGTCCCGCAAATCCAAGTTGTCGAAAAGTTCGTCGAAGTCCCGCAAATCCACGAAGTCGTCAAGTACCAGGTGACCCGCCAGTTCCTCCACTCTAGGGTTTAGGGTTTAGGGTTTAGGGTTTAGGGTTTAGAGTCCCCCCCTCCCGCAGGCTGCCTCCAGCGCGCCCCCGCCTG
>NW_013542281.1:1380-1758 GCF_000499545.2 Eimeria tenella
GCGCAGGAAAAGCTGGAGGTGGTGGACGTGCCGGTGCAGCGGCTGCGCTACGTCCCCAAGCCGCAGCTGCAGCTCGTGGAGAAGCTGCGGGCCGTCCCGGGCCCTTTGGAGGTTTTGGAGCTGCAGCAGCAAATCCCAAAACCCGAAAACAAACTCCAAGTCCTCGAGAGAATAGTTCCCGAGCCCCAGGTCCAGGTCCGCGGCTAGCTGGCTGGCTAGCTGGCTAGCTGGGTGGCTAGCTAGCTAGCTGGGGGGGTGGGTGGGTGGGTGGGTGGGTGCGCCAGGTCCGCAGCTAGCTAGCTAGCTAGCTAGCTAGCTAGCTGGGTGGGTGGGTGGGTGGCTAGCTGGCTAGCTAGCCAGGTGGCTGGGTCGATGGGT
>NW_013542281.1:1818-2206 GCF_000499545.2 Eimeria tenella
GGGTAGCTAGCTGGCTAGCTGGGCAGCTAGCTGGCTATCTGGCTAGCTAGCTAGCTAGCTAGCTAGCTAGCTAGCTAGCTGGCTGGCCGGGTAGCTGGGTTGGTTTGGTGGCTAGCTAGTTGTGGTGGCTAGCTAGCTAGCTAGGTGGCTGGCTGGCCAGCTGGCTAGCTGCGGCGGTTTGGTGGCTAGCCAGCTAGCTAGCCAGCTAGCTGTGGTGACTAGCTAGCTAGCTGGCCATCTCGTTGCGCCTCCAGCCAGCTAGCCAGCTAGCCAGCTAGCCAGCTAGATCCCGCTGTTGCCAGGCAGCCAGCACTTGCCTCTCCGCAAACCCCCGCCACCGCCGCCGCCGCTGCTGCTGCTGCTGCTGCTGCTGCTGGCGGGGCTGGTG
>NW_013542281.1:2252-2471 GCF_000499545.2 Eimeria tenella
AGGAGTACGTGGTGGAGACTCCCGTGGCAGTGCCTTCGCCGCCGGTGGAAGTGCCCGTGGAAGTTCCTGTCTTCGTCGACATTCCACTTTTGTATCCCGTCGAGGGAAAAACAATTCCTCTTCCGAAGCAAAAGGTCTACGAACAAGTCGTCGAAGTCCCCGTGTAAGCAGCAGCAGCAGCAGCAGCAGCAGCAGCAGCAGCGGCAGCAGCAGCAGCGG
>NW_013542282.1:0-207 GCF_000499545.2 Eimeria tenella
CCCCCCAGACCTCATCAGCTGCAGCAGCAGCTGCGGCTGCTGCTTGGCAGCAGCTTCGGTGGGGAGTCCCTGGGCCTTCGTCTTCTTCGCAAGTCCCACTAGCTAGCTAGCTAGCTAGCTAGCTAGCTAGCTAGCCAGTTGCTCTCGAGTTGCTGCTGCTGCAGGCGGCCGCGCCTCAGTTCGCCCTGAGTGTGTGTTTGCTTCCCG
>NW_013542282.1:307-459 GCF_000499545.2 Eimeria tenella
AGGACTTCGACGAGCTGCAGCTAATTAAAAAGGAAGAAATTGAAAATCCCGAAGAAGAACTCGAAAGGAAAATGACAGAACTTGAAATTAATCCCCACGACAGGAAACCCGCGGGCAAGCCCTCTCAGGCCCAGGGCGTGCGCTTCGCAGGC
>NW_013542282.1:1247-1919 GCF_000499545.2 Eimeria tenella
GCTGTGCAGCCACGTGGTGTACGTACACCTGGAGGAGCCGCACCTGCTGCTGACGCTGTACTGCGAAGTGCTGCAGGCGCTGCCTGCTGCTGCTGCGCTGCAGCTGCTGCTGCTGACCGTCGCGGGGGCCCCCACTGCAGCAGCAGCAGCAACTTTTGTCTCTTTTCACTTTTTCAAAAATAATAAACAAAACAGATGTGCCCAAGTTTGGGACGGAGAGCACGTGGCCTACAGGTGCCTCACTTGCGGCGGCAGCCAGAGCAGCTGCATCTGCGTCGCCTGCTTCCAGGTAAACCCTAAACCCTAAACCCTAAACCCTAAACCCCAAGCCCTGAGCCATCAGCCCTAAGCCCTCAGCCCTGAGTCCTAAAGGGATAGGTCGGAAGAATGGAGGGGAAGGAGTGCGTTGAAAGCGCGAAATCGAGGTCGCTGCTGCTGCTGCTGCTGCTGCTGCTGCTGCTGCTGCTGCTGCTGCTGCTGCTGCTGCAGGCGGGGCAGCACGAAGGCCACAGCTACTTCATCTACAGATCTGCATGCGGCGGCTGCTGCGACTGCGGGGACTCGAGCGCGTGGGCCCCCAGTGGGTTTTGTGCGCAGCACAGGGGGCCCCCCGCGGGGGGAGACCCTTTGCTGCTGCTGCCTGCGGGGCGGCAGCAGCAGCTGCTGCTGCTG
>NW_013542282.1:2013-2192 GCF_000499545.2 Eimeria tenella
CGCCACTGGACCCTCGCCAAGCTTCTTGCTGCTGAACTCAAGGCCAAGTTCACTCCCAGTGAAGCAGCAAGAAGATGTCTCGGAAGAGCTTTTCTCGAAGATGTCATTGGCAACCCCCTCCCCCCTGCTGCTGCTGCTGCGCCCCCCGCTGCTGCTGCTGCTGCTGCTGCTGCACCCGC
>NW_013542282.1:2203-2539 GCF_000499545.2 Eimeria tenella
CAAAACACAGACCCCCTGCAGCTCGCACTCTATGAGCAGCTGGGGCTGCGCCCCACAGATTTGCTGCACATTGTTTCGAGGCCCCTGCGGGCCCTCATTTTGTACCACCAGACGGCCAACGGCACTTGGCGGCGAAACGGGTGCATTAATTAATTAATTAATTTAATTAAATAAATTAAATACTAACAAATAAATTAATAAATTAATAAATAAATAAATTAATTAATTCACTTGTTTGCAACTTTCGTGCGAGCTGCACACGGCTTTTATGCGCTGCTGGCTGCTGCGGCTCACCCCCCGCTGCGCTGCTGCTGTTGCCGCTGCTGCTGCTGCTGC
>NW_013542282.1:2639-2841 GCF_000499545.2 Eimeria tenella
TGTGGACCCCTTCAGCGACCCCACACTGCCCCTGGAGACCCGGCTGGCCCACAGCCCCTGCTACGCCCTTTATGAAGGGCTGTGGGACTTAACAGCAAAAGGGCTCACCAGCGCTGTGGCCCCGCTGCCCGAGGCCGTGCGCCTGCAGCACTACAGCCCCAGCAGCAGCAGCAGCAGCAGCAGCAGCAGGGGGGGGGGGTGG
>NW_013542282.1:2941-3211 GCF_000499545.2 Eimeria tenella
ACTTTCGATGTGGACATGAGGGCTTTGCGGCTGCTGCTCTGCGCGCTGCCCCCCGAAGTCACTGTCCTGCTGCTCATACTCAGGCACGCTGCTGCTGCTGCTGCTGCTGCTGCGCTGCTGCTGCTGCTGCTGATGCGTTGCTGCTCATCTGTTGCTCCTGCTTTTCTGCTGCGTCTGCTGTGCGGCTGAACTGCGATTGCGCTCCTCCTGCTGGCCTGCTGCTGCTTCGGCTGCTGCGCTCCTGCTGCTACTATTGCTGCTGCTGCTGTT
>NW_013542282.1:3241-3611 GCF_000499545.2 Eimeria tenella
GGAAGGCGACGAAGAGGGGCAAATGATTGCTTTTGGATATTTGCTGGGACTGCAAAACCCGGATGCTCCTTTAGAATTCAAAAACAAGTTTTGCTGCAGCAGCAGCTTCGTGCAGCAGCTGCCGGGCTACCACGAGATAGCCCCGGTGCTGGTGACGGACGAGGGGCTGCTGCAGCAGCCGTCCGCAGCGCGGCGAGCAGCAGCAGCAGCAGGCGCAGCAGCAGCAGCAGCAGCAGCAGCGGGCGAGCGGGACCGGCGTTTCGCGGACGCGCCCTGCACCTCCTCCCCCTCCTCCTCCGCAGCAGCCCGCAGTCTGCCTGCAGCAGCAGCAGCAGCAGCAGCAGCAGCAGCAGCAGGTCTCGCCTCCCCC
>NW_013542282.1:3750-4213 GCF_000499545.2 Eimeria tenella
GCTGCTGCGGGGGGCCCAGGGGGCCCCCAAGGGGGCCCACGGGGCCCTCACAACTCTGTGGCTGGCCCTGATGTTTGATGAATGGTTTAAACAAACTTTTGCTGTTTTGTTTATGCAGCAATACGAGCAGCTGGTGGCTGTGGGGGACAGCGCGCTGGAGCGGGTGACGGTGCAGCTGCTGAGCATTCGCGGGCTGCTGCAGATGCTGCTGCAGCAGCAGCTGCTGCTGCCGCAGCTCTTCGCCTGCAGGCTGCTGCTGCAGCAGGCCCTCAGCTTCCACGGCCTCCCGCCCTTTGCTGTTGACGTCAAACATCCTCTTCTGAAGCAAAAGAATTACATCAACTTCATGGGAGACGCCCGCTACCTCCTCGCCGAGAAGGAGCTCCTCTTCAAGTGTCCGCTGCTGCTGCTGCTGCTGCTGCTGCTGCTGCTGCTGCTGCTGCTGCTGCGGGGGGGGGGCTGC
>NW_013542282.1:4273-4444 GCF_000499545.2 Eimeria tenella
GTGCTGCTGCGGGGTGGGGTTTGGGGGGTGAGTTGGCGCGGGGATTCGCAGCAGGGGCTCAGTTGACCTGCAGGCGTTCTCCGCAGTTCGCCGCGAAGCTAACCCCCGCTGCTGCTGCTGCTGCTGCTGCTGCTGCTGCTGCTGCTGCTGCTGCTGCAGCAAGGGTGTGCG
>NW_013542282.1:4544-4708 GCF_000499545.2 Eimeria tenella
ACTAGCAGCAGCAGCAGCAGCAGCAGCAGGAGTTTGTGTTGCTGCGCGTTTGTGGGTGCAGATCAGCAGCTACAGAGCAGCAAAAGACATGGCCCCGGGGCAGTTTGTGCTGCTGCCGCAGCAGTGGCAGGACTATGACCCTCACTGCAGCTTTTTTTCGTGGG
>NW_013542283.1:0-597 GCF_000499545.2 Eimeria tenella
GGGGGGCCCCCGGGGGAGGGAGGCCCCCAGGAGGGGCCCCTGGGGGCCCCCCGGGGGGCCCCCAGCGGCAGCAGCTCTGAAGAGGACAGGCCCTCAGGGGGGCCCCCCGGGGGCCCCCCAGGGGGCCCTCGAGGGGGCCTGCGGGGCCTGGTGGGGCGGCTGTTTCGTAATATGTACTTTGTGGAGTCTGAGCTGCTGCACTGCCACTGCGAAGGTTTGCTGCAGGAGTTTGTTGCTGTTGCAGCAGGAAAAACATTAGAAGAAAGAGTTTTGCTGCTGCTGGGGGCCCTTGAGGGGCCCCTGAGGGGCCTCAAGACCCTCGTGTTCTGCAACACTGCAGCAACTGCCAAGCGCGTCGCGGAGCTGCTGCAGCAAAAGCTGCAGCAGCAGCAGCAGCAGCAGCAGCAGCAGCGAGAAGTGCTTCTCTTCACTGCGCAGCTCGCTCCTCTCGCTCGCGCGAAGGTCCTCAAGAAGTTCTGCGACGCGTCGCCTTCAGCCGCGCCAGCAGCAGCAGCAGCAGCAGCAGCAGCAGCAGCACAAGCAGCAGCAGCAGCAGCCCCAGCAGCAGCACCACCAACAGAAGCACCAGCATCCCCA
>NW_013542283.1:721-982 GCF_000499545.2 Eimeria tenella
GGTGAGCACGGACGCAGCAGCAAGGGGCCTCCACGTGGAGGGGTTGGGGGCTGTTGTGGAGTTCGACTTTGCGCTTTCTGCTGTCAGCCATTTGCACCGCGTGGGCCGCGTGGCCCGGGGGGGGGCCCCCGGGAGGGCCCTTTCATACTTTGCGCCGCAGCAGCAGCAGCTCGTGGACGCCATTAGGGGCCCCCCTGCTGCTGCTGCTGCTGCCAGCAGCAGCGGCGGCGGCGGCGGCGCCGGCGCGCAGCAGCAGCGGCA
>NW_013542283.1:1039-1257 GCF_000499545.2 Eimeria tenella
CTCGCGGCTGCTTTCAGTCGAAAAAGGTCCTTCAGGAAGAAAATCAAGAAACAGGCAGCAGCAGCAGCAGCAGCTGCTGCTGCTGCTGCTGGTACTGCTGCTGCGGGCTGAGGTTCTCAAGCAGCAGCAAGAAGACGCCAGGGAACATCCGGCGTCGCTCCGGGACCCCCGTGCTGCTGCTGTTTGTCGCCCTTTGGCAGCAGCAGCTGCTGCTGCAG
>NW_013542284.1:0-1168 GCF_000499545.2 Eimeria tenella
CCGCTGCTGCTGCTGCTGCTGCTGCTGCTGCTGCTGCTGCTGCAGGGTCGGCGGACTGGGAAGCAGATCCGTGGATGGCTTCCTCCATGGAGTGCAGAGAAGGACTTTCCTTCAGAGGGTGCAGCTTCAGGCCCAGCGGGGCTCCGTACACACCTGCGGCAAAAATGCAGCAGCAAAACTCTCTCACTATTAAATAAATTAATAAATTAACGAAGGAATAAATAAATAAATAAATGACTACATTCATTTTCACTTAGTTGGGATAAGTGAGCACTTTGGCGCGCAGCAAACAAAGGAAGAGGAGGCAAAAGAAGCACTTGAAATATATTTTAAATCCAAAAATAAAAAATATTTTGAATTCAGAAAGAAATAATATTTAATTAAAAAATAAATCTCATTTTAAATGCAAAAGAATTCTTCTGTTCAAATACACTTAGGGCCTCCACGCAAGCACATACACTCGCGCTGCTGCTGCAGCAAAAACAGCAAGCACAGCTCAGTAGCAGCAGCAGCAAGAGAAGCAGCAGCAGCAGCAGAAGAAGAAGAAACAGCAGTAGCAGCAGAAGAAGAAGCAACAGTAGCAGCAGAAGAAGAAGCAGCAGCAGCGGAAAGAGCAGCCACCGCTACGCAGCATCCGCAGCAAAGTCCGCATCTGCATCTGCATCCCCAGCATCCGCAGCAGCAGCAGCAGCAGCAGCAGCAGCACGGACTGCTTTGTTGGCTGTGCATTCCGAACTGTCTCTTGTGTCTCCTGCGGGTGCCAATTTCTTTGGCGGAAGCTAATCGAGCAACAACTTCGAGATTGGGGGCCAAGACAATGCCAGCGTAGGTTTGTTGATCTGCTGCTGCTGCTGCTGCTGCTGCGGGGTTGCCGGCGTCAGCAGCAGCAGCAGCGGGAGCCCGCGCATGCAGCAGCTCCGCACCCACCGTGTACTGCGCCGGGTTTAATGCCACTCTGTTGCTCATCGAAACTAATCCAATTAAATAAACTTCATAATTCACAAAAAGGGCCCTTGCAAGTTCAGCAAAGGGGGCCCCCCGAACGCATGCAGCAAACTCCATCCGGTATATTGTGTAGCTGCTGCCCCGCTCGTACTGCATGTAGTCCTCCCGCCCCTTCCTGCAGCAGCAGCAGCAGCAGCAGCAGCGGCAGCAGCAGCAGCAGCAG
>NW_013542284.1:1222-1536 GCF_000499545.2 Eimeria tenella
GTTTCTTTTGCGGCGGCTAGAGGCGGATGGGCTAGTGGCGGGTCATTTTACACACGCAATTAGGGTTTAGGGTTTAGGGTTTAGGGGTCGCAAATATGAAGCAAAGGAGAGACAAGTTGAGATGTAAAAGGACAAGTGAGACAAGAAAGAAAAAGATTAAAAATGGGGAAAAAGATAAAGGCAAGAAAAATTTTAAAATTAAAAAATAAAAAGATTAAAAATAGAGAAAAAGATAAAAAGATATGAAGATTAAAAAGAAAAAGGATAAAAATTAGAAATCGAAAGAAATAAAAAGAAAGTATAAAAAATGGAGA
>NW_013542284.1:1636-1879 GCF_000499545.2 Eimeria tenella
AAAGGAAAAAGGAAACAAAAAGACACAAAGGAGACAAACGGATAAAGCGACAAAAAGGAGACGAAAAAGAAATTGAGCAGAGACAAAAAGAAGAAAAAAGAAAATAAGAATGAAACAAAAATGAAATAGAAAAGGAATAAAAAGGGGATAAAATGGAGATGAAAAGGAAACAAAATGGAGACAAAAAAGAGATATAAATGACGGAAAAAAAGAAACAAAAAGGAAACAAAAAGGAGACAAAAA
>NW_013542284.1:1979-2235 GCF_000499545.2 Eimeria tenella
GCAAACGCAAACGGCCCTCCAAACCCCGCGCACGCGGCGGCGGCGCCCCGTAAAAGTCCAGGTTCGTCGCCGCCCACAGCAGCGCCGAAGACAGCTGCTGCTGCTGCCGCCCAACGCCCAACCCGTAGCCCTGCTGCTGCTGCTGCTGCTGCAGGTAGTACTGCAGCAACGCCCCCTCCCGCCCCCCTGCTGCCTCCGCCTCGCTGCTGTGCCGCAGCAGCGGGAAACCGCCCCCCCCGCCCCGCGCCCAGGGGGG
>NW_013542284.1:2650-3650 GCF_000499545.2 Eimeria tenella
CGAAGAGGCCAATGAAGAGTTGAAAAAGAGGACAAAATCTCATGACAAAAGGAGACAAAAAGAAAACAAAAAAGCGTCAAAAGGAAGTAAAAAAGGGAAAGGAAAAGGAGATAAAAAAGAGAGAAAAAAGGAAATAAAAAGGAGACAAAAAGGCATTGAAACGGGGACAAAAGGGCACTTAAAAGGAGACAAAAACGAGATTACAGAAGAAGAAAAGATAAGAAAGAGACAAGAAGCTCTGCCAAAGGAGACAAAAAGGAAAGAAAAAGGAGACAAGAAAGAGCTCAGAAAGCAAGAAAGACAGAGACCAAAAAGACAGAAAAAAGAAGATAAAAAGGATGAAAAAAGGAGACTAAAAGGCATTAAGGAAGGAGACAAAAACAGGAAAAAAAGAGACGAAAGTGAGAAGAAAAGAAGACCCAAAGGAGACAGAGTTACCCAGAAAGAAAGAGGCAAAAAGGAGACAAAAGAGAGACGAAGAGGGAGACAAAAGAGAAATAAAAAGGAGATCAAAAGGAGACAAAAAGGAGACAGAAGGGAGCTAAGAGGAGGCGAAGAAGGGAGCGGGCCAACAAAGGAAAAAAGAAGAATCTCGAAGTCAGAAAGTGCCAAAAAGACACAAAGAGAGTCTCCAAAAAGACACGAAAGCAGTCTCCAAAAAGACAAAAAAGAGTCGCCGAAGAGGCACCAAAAGAAACTCCAAAAGGACAGAGAAGTCTCCAGAAAAAGCTTCAAAAAGCTCCAAAAAGGAGCTCCGAAAACACCCGAAAAGAGCCAAAAAAGCCAAAAAAGAGGAAGAAAAAGCGCCAAAAAACGCATCCCAGCCCTCCAAAAGAGCCCCATCCCCCCTTCCCAAAAGAGCAAAACGAAGGCAAAAAAGCGGAGAAAAAGAACCCCAAAAGAGAAGAAAGAGACAAGCCCCCTTCAAGCCCGTCAAAAACCTCCAAACCCCCCGAAAAGCCTCCAACCCCCCCAAAAAAAGCCGAAAAGAAACTCCCCC
>NW_013542284.1:3750-4213 GCF_000499545.2 Eimeria tenella
CCCCCCTGGGGCGGCGGCAGGGGGCCCCCCCGCTTGTACAGAGCCAGCAAGGTGCGGCGCACGAGAATGGCCTGCGTGTCCAGCTTGCTGCTGCTGAAGTCCAGCTTCCAAGACACGTGGGGGCAGGAGAAGACAGCCACTGCTGCTGCCTGCAGCGCGCCCGCCCGCAGCAAGTCCGTCATCGACAGCCCCGAGCCGCACACGTACGCGCAGCAGCCCGCGAAGGCCGCGAGGTCCAGTGGTCCAACAGTGGTCGGGCTGTGGGGGCTCAGCACCAGCACGTTGCGCAGTCCGTTCTGCAGCAGCGCATGCAGGAAGATCCGCAGCCCGCGCGGCCAGCCGCACACCAGCACCAGGGGGGCCCCCGGGGCCTCGTAGACTTGCTGCTGCGCCTCCGCCACGGAGAGCACTGCGGTGAGGCCCCCCAGGTGCTGCTGCTGCTGCTGCTGCGGAGGTGGGGCGG
>NW_013542284.1:4271-4692 GCF_000499545.2 Eimeria tenella
GCGAAAGAAGAAGAAGAAAAGGAGGAACTCGCCTGCCCAGATTGGGCCCCTTGAGGGTCTTGCGGGGCGGCGGGGCGAAGGCGAACCAGCAGCCAAGGAGGGGCAAAACTCCGGGACATCCTGCGCAGCTTTTGGCGAGCAGCATCATCTTGAGTTCCGCGACACAAACTGCTGCGTAGGCGCCCATGTCTTTGACGAGGCCCTTGCGGTGGTCGTGCAGCAGCTGCACCAAAATGGGCTTTTGGGGGAAGCAAGCAGCGCGGGCCCCGAGGAACCTGAGGAGAGTCAAGTGGTCTTCTTCTTGTTCGCGAGTTTCCGCACTTTCTCCGAGGCTTTTCGCGGCGAAGAGCGGGTCGGGGGGCCCCCCGCTGCTGCTGCTGCTGCTGCTGCTGTTGCTGAAGACGAAGACGGCGCGGGCGTC
>NW_013542284.1:4833-5696 GCF_000499545.2 Eimeria tenella
GGGCCCCCTGGCAGGCCGCGAGGTAGCTGCTGAGGGGCAGCGGCGACAGCACGAGCAGCGCAGCAGAAGAGCCCGGGAAGGCCCTGCCCACCTGGAAGCAAAACGCAGCCAGCTGCTGCGGAGCTATGGGCCCCAAGACGCACAGGTAGTCCTCCTCAGCCCCGGGGGCCCCCCCGTAGCTGCTGCGGGGCTCCCGCAGCGCCTCCAGCAGCCGCTGGATCTCCCCGGGGAGATACACAAAGGCGGAGACAATGACGCAAATGGCCAGGCCCCGGCCGGCGGGGGTCTCCGGGGCGAAGTCCCCGTAGCCCACAGTCATGACGGAGACAACGGCGTAGAAGCAAAAGTCGAAGACGGAGTTGTAGTTGGCCGCGGGCCGCGGCGCCTCGAGAATGAAAATGCCCCCCGCGAACGTCAAGACAATCATCAGCCAGGAGACCCCGATGGAGACCACCCGCAGGGACACTCGCGACAGAGTGGGGAAGCAGCAGGCCAGCACTGTCTCCGTGCGCAGCAGCCGCAGGAAGCGGAGCCAGCCCAGGCCCAGGAGCCAGGGGTAGTTGTGGGCGGCGGGGTCTCTGGCGAAAAAGCGGAAAAAGTAAGAAGACAGCGGCAGCGTGGCCAGGTCCACCAGCGAGTGGAAAGACAGGAGGAAGCTCAGGGGCTTGGCTGCTGCCAGCAGGCCCCCGCAAAAGTCCCAGGAGACCATCCAGGCGAAGGCCGCCTCCACGAAGGAGTAGCACTTGGGAAGTTCGGAAAAAGACCAAAACAAAAGGCCCTTTTCTTCGCCGGGCCTCTTCAGAAAGGTGGTGGCCCACAGCCACACGCCGCACCAGGCCAGCGTGCGCGCCAGCACGGCCAGC
>NW_013542284.1:5796-5930 GCF_000499545.2 Eimeria tenella
CGGCGCCAGCGTACGGGCCCACTGCTGCTGCTGGCGTTGCTACTATTGCAGTTGCTGCTGCTGTTGTCGGCGTCGGCGCTGCCATTTGCCCTGCCGCTGCTGCTGCTGCTGCAGCAGCAGCAGCAGCAGGCAAC
>NW_013542284.1:6030-6174 GCF_000499545.2 Eimeria tenella
TGGGTCTCCGGGGGGCCCCCGTGGGGGGCCCTCCTGGGGGCCCCCCGACCCTTGTGGGGGACTAGACACCATTTAGTGTCGGCTATTGTCAGTGGCCGCCGCTGCAGCGGCAGTGCGCTGCTGCAGCATTTGCTGCTGCTGCTG
>NW_013542284.1:6274-6448 GCF_000499545.2 Eimeria tenella
TAGCAGATAAAATAAACCTGAACAAAACCAACTTTTTCTCTTTTTACCCCTCAACAAATATGGCATTTGAAGCTTCTTTTGCTGCACACGCCTGCTGCGCGCTAGCGCTACCAGGGGCCCCCAAGGGGGCCCCCACGCCTCCGCAGAAGGTCCAAACCATGTACCCTGCCGACG
>NW_013542284.1:6548-6805 GCF_000499545.2 Eimeria tenella
GGCGCGCGAACTTGCTGCGCTGCGCCTGCTACTTGGATACCTGATGCTGCCCTCCGCCTGCTGCAGCAGCTGCTGCTACTGCTGCTGCTCCTGCTGATACACTGCTGCTGCTGCTGTTGCTGCAGCTGCTGCTACTGTTGCTGCTTGTGCTTCTGCTGCAGTAGACTGCGGCCAACACTGCCGTAGTCTCTAAGTTCACAAGAGATAAGAACTGCTATCGTTACTGCTGCTGCTGCAGCTGCAGCTGCAGCTGCAGC
>NW_013542284.1:6905-7205 GCF_000499545.2 Eimeria tenella
AACAAATCCATCAAATTCGCATTTCCGTTTTCGACACTTTGCTTCCTTTGCCTCCATTTAATCCTTTTATGAGGGTCTAGGGTTTAGGGCGGAGGGTTTAACTTGTAGGGTTTAGAGTTTAGGGTTCAGGGTTTAGGGTTTACGAACTATGGATTAGGGTTTAGGGTCTACGGTTTAGGATTAAGGGTTTAGGATTTGGGGTTTAGGGTTTAGGGTTTAGAGTCAGGAAGACCAGCTCACGGAGCGCTTCTTGGAAGCAGCAGCTTTCAGCCTGCTGCGTAATTCAGTAAACCCTAAAAC
>NW_013542285.1:0-195 GCF_000499545.2 Eimeria tenella
TGCTGCAGCATTTCCCGCGTCTGCTGCAGCATCTTTTGCTGCTGCTGTTGCTGACAAGGGCAACAGGTAGTTACGGGGTTCAACTGTGCATTAGGGGCCCCCGAGGGGTCTCAGGGGGGACCCCGCTGGGGCCCCCTCTGCCTCTCCTCAGAAGCAACGGGGGCCCCCCCTATGGGAGCCCCCCCCCCCAGGGGG
>NW_013542285.1:240-1147 GCF_000499545.2 Eimeria tenella
TCTGCTTCCTAGATAAGCTGAAGGCAGCAGCGAGGGCTGCCAAGGTAAGTGCTGCTGTTGCTGCTGCTGTGCTGCTGTCGCTGCTGCTGTGCTGCTGTCGCTGCTGCTGTGCTGCTGTTGCTGCTGCTGTTGCTGCTGCTGTGCTGCTGTTGCTGCTGCGGTTCTTGCTGCTGTTGCGATTGCTGCTGCTGCTGCAGCCTTAGCTGCTGCTGCTGCTGCTGATGCGAGTTCAACTGGCTCTTTTGCTGCGGCAGAATGGTCAGGGCTCCTGCTCCGCAGGGGCGTGCGTACGGGGACTCAGTTGCTGTTGCTGCTGCTGCTGCTGCGATTTGCGTGCGCAGCAGCAGCAGCAGATAGCGGATCTGAATCTGCTGCTGGAGCAGCAGGGAAAGGAAGGCCGCATTTTAGTAGCGCGGCCTATTGCGGATTATTTCATCAACTCAGGTGTACATACACCGCAGCTCGTCTGCTGCTGCTGCTGCCGCTGCTTCTACTGTTGCTGCTGCTGCTGCTAATACTGCGGTGGCTAATACTACTGCTGCTACTGCTGCTGCCCCTGCTGCTGCTCCTTCCTCTGCTAGTACTACTGCGAGTGCTGCTGCTACTACTGCTGCTACTGCTTCTGCTCCTGCTGCTACTGTTGCTGCTGCTGCTGCTGCTGCTGCAGCTCATCCGGCCAACGGGCGGACGGCGTTTGGCGACGGGTCTTCTCTTCCAGCTTCTTTTTTTAAAAAAGTGAGGAAACAAACTCTACACTTTCGCTTTATTATATATTTATTTATTTTTTTTTATCTGTTTATTTATTTATGTATTTATTTCTGTTTTCTTCTAACAGCTAATTTCGAGCGGAGCGGAGCCCCCCTGGCACTTCAGTGTAGAGACAGTCCAGCTTGAGGGGCCCCGATAA
>NW_013542286.1:0-267 GCF_000499545.2 Eimeria tenella
AACGCACCACAAGCAGACGCAGCAGCAGCAGCAGCAGCAGCAGAATCAGCCACGGGCACTGTACCCTTTGGCCCCAAACTCTGGAGGGGCCCCAGCGACCTCCCCCCCTGGCTGCAGTATAACTCCGCAGGTTCTTTTCGCCACTCGCCTTCTCAAGAAGCAGCAGGTCAGTGCAGCACGGGGGCCCCACCGGGGGGCCTACAGGCCCTCAGCAGCTTCTTGGGGGCCCCTAACACCTCCTAGAGGCCCCTAGGGGGCCCTTCGGGG
>NW_013542286.1:289-784 GCF_000499545.2 Eimeria tenella
CCCCTGAGGGCTTCTGGGGGGCCCGTGCGGGCCCCTGGGGGCTTCTGGGGGGTCCTTGGGAGGCCGCATAGTGGTCTGGGTCCAGCTGCGCCTTGCTCACGCGGCTCTGCTGCTGCTGCTGCTGCTGCTGCTGTTGCTGCTGCTGCTGCTGCTGCTGCAGGAGTGTCTCGGGGGGGTTCTGGCGGCGGGAGTGGGGCCCCCGAGGAGCCTTTGCTGCAGCGGGGCTGCGCCGTTTGTGTGCGGATTCGGCCGGAGTCCTTCGAAGAGGCGCAGAGGGGGGCCCCCTGCTGCATGCGTTTGGGGGCCCCCGGGGGGGCCCCCGGGGGCCGGCAGGAGCTGCTGGTGGGGGGCCCCCGGGAGCAGACCCACCGCTTTTCCTTCGCCCATATTTTCGACCAAAGGGCCTCTCAAGAAGAAGTTTTTGCTGCTGCTTGTAGGCCTTTAATTCGCTGCGCCTTGGAGGGTATTTCGGGGGCTGTTTTTGCTTACGGCCAA
>NW_013542286.1:918-1899 GCF_000499545.2 Eimeria tenella
GGGCCCTCCCAGGGGGGCCCCCAGGGGGGCCCCCAGGGGGCCCCCCGAGCCTGGCAGGGCCCGCGGGGGGCCCCTCGACGCCTCCAGGGCCCGCTCCCAAGCTGGAAGGGCCCCCGAGAGGGGCCCTGGGGCCCCTCTGGGGGGCCCGTCTGGGGCCCGGGGTCCCACAGACCAAAGGCCCACGCTGGGGGCCCCAGGGGACGAGGGCCTCGCTGCTGCACCTCTGGCTTGCCTGGGCAGCTGCAGCGAGCCCTTTGAGGGGACCGTGGGGGCCCCCCAGGAGAAGGGGGGGCCCCCAAGGGGAGGGGGGCCCCCGGGGGAGGTGGGGGGCCCCCTAGCTGGGATTTCTATGGATGGTGAGGACCCAGAAGGAGACCCAGTGCTGCGGAAACATTCTCTCCAAGTCACGGACTTAAGGGGAATAATGCCGCGGGCCGTGGAGGAACTCTTCAAGGCCATTGAGGCCAAGACAAAACCCACCCAGGGGGCCCCCCAAGAGCGGGGCCCCCAGGAGGGGGGCCCCCAGGAGGGGGGCTCCGGGGGCCCCGGGAGTCCCGGGGGGCCCCGTCGGGGAGGGGGGGAGGAAGGCGTGGAGGTGCAGCTGACGGCGACTTTGGTGGAAATTTATAATGAAAGAATTCGGGACTTGTTGGACCCTTCGAGGGGCCCCCTGGCAGTTAGGGAGGCCCCCAGTGGCCAGACTGTGGTGGCAGACGCCACGGAGGCCCCCTTGGTCTGCTACGAGCAGGCGATGCAGGTACCCTGCTGCTGCTGCTGCTGCTGCTGCTGCTGCAGGAGTCTCTTTTGCCGCTTTTGCTGCTGCCTGCGCATTCCGGGGCCCCCTGGTTGTGCCGCTTGGGGGCGCCTTTGCTTAGCTAGCTGTCTCCCCCCGTAGCATGACAGGGCGTTGCTGCTGCACCCCCTGCTGCGGCTGCTGCTGCTGCTGCTGCTGCTGCTGCAGGTGATCCAGCGGGGGCTGGC
>NW_013542287.1:0-397 GCF_000499545.2 Eimeria tenella
CAGCTGCTGCTGTTGGGGCCCCGCGGACGTTCCGGGGTGTCTTCTTCGCAGTTTTTGTTGGAAAAGGATTTGTTTTGAAATTAATTTACGAAATAATTCCTCAAAATTGAATTTAATTGCGCCAGAGAGGCACTCCAGGGCCCCGGGGGCCCCGCCGCAGCCTCGATTGCAGCCGGCGCGCTGGGGCCTCAAGTGCAGACCAGGCGGCGTCTGCTGCTCTTTTACGTTTTTTAGTTCTCTTTTCGAATTTTAAATCCAGAAAAGCATTTTTAATCCAAAAAGAAGTTCGAAATTCAAAAAGGCGTTTAAATTTACAGATTTATTCGCCGTTTTCTCCCCAAGCTGCCACTTGCTGCGGCTCGCCGTTACTGCAGGCAACGGCTCAGCAGCAACCCTT
>NW_013542287.1:419-1219 GCF_000499545.2 Eimeria tenella
CAGCAACCCTTTGTTACCTCTTCCCTCATTTCCCACAAATAAACTAATAATAATAATAATACATTTAATAATATATTTTTAATTCATAATGGGAACATTAGCAGCAAAAGGAAGGCTTAAGGGCTGCCGCTGGCGAATGGGCGTTCGTGCTGCTGGGGCCCCCCGTGTTTGGGGGCGCTGCAGCGTCCTTTGGGGGCGCTTTGCCTGCTTTTGCGCAGCAGCAGCAGCAGCAGGAGTTGCAGCAGCAGCAGCAGCAGCAGCAACGTCTCCAGCTGGGTCTGCAGCAGCAACTGTTGCTGCGATAGATGCCCAGGAGCTCCCGTCTCACGAGGCCCCCCGTTACCCGGGCTTCGGCAGCAGCAGCAGCAGCAGCAGGCTGCAGCCTGCTGCTGATGTGATGCTGCTGCATACAGGGGGCCCCGCGCCTCTCCGTTCGAGGCCCCCGACCACTCCGGGGGCCCCCCCTCTGCCTGGGTACCCAGGGGCCCCCTCTCCTTTGGTCGCAGGGGGCCCCTCGGGGGCCCCTCTCCCTCGGTACCCAGGGGCCCCCCACCCGTTGGCTGCAGGGGGCCCCTTGAGGGCCCCCCCGCCAGCCCAGCCAACGGGGGCCCCCCTGGCAGCAGGGGCCCCCTCGAGGCCCCCGGCAGTGCTGTACCCAGGGCCTCCCTCATTTGCCGTAGGGGGCCCCCCAAGGGCCCCCCCAGGGGCCCCCCAGGGGGCCCTCCCAGGGTCCCCCGCGGGTTCGCCCCCAGGGGCCCCCCTCCCAGGGGGCCCCCTGGGGGCCCCCTGGGAGGGGGGCC
>NW_013542287.1:1249-1376 GCF_000499545.2 Eimeria tenella
GAAGAGGCGGCGACAACAGCCACCGCAGATTTGCTGCCGCCGCGGCTGCAGCTGCGGGGGCTGATGGGACTGGCGGGCTCTGTTGTGCTGCTGCTGCTGCTGCTGCTGCAGCCGCCGACGCGGTGGG
>NW_013542287.1:1403-1963 GCF_000499545.2 Eimeria tenella
TCTGCTGCAGTGGGGCTGGGCCTCGTGGCAGCTCTGGAGTTCTTTTCAAATCTCCGCAGCCACAATTTGCTGCTGCAGCAGTTCAAGAGGGCGCAGCAGCTGCTGCAGCGCAGCAAAGCCCCTTCGCTGCGCCGCAAGATCATAAAGGACAACCTCAGGGCCGCCCGGGGGGGCCCCCGGGGGGCCCCCCGGGGGGCCCCCGGGGGCCCCACCAAGCTGCTGCTGCTGCCCCTTTTTGCTGCGGCATTGGGCCTTGTGGCTTACCGCGATGCTGCGTTTCTTGGCGGCAGCATTCCGCCGCAGCAGCTGCTGCTGCTGTGTGGGGCCCTGGGGGCCCTCTTTGGAGCCTTTGCTTACCGCAACAGACCCCGCAGCTAGCTAGCTAGCCAGCTGGCTGGCTAGCTGGCTAGCTAGCTGGCTGGCTAGCTGGCTGGCTAGCTGGCTGGCTGGCTAGCTGGCTGGCTAGCTGGGTAGCTGGCTAGCTGGATAGCTGGCTGGCTAGCTAGCTGGGTGGCTAGCTGGACGGCTAGCTAGCTAGCTGGCTAGCTAGCTAGCCAGCC
>NW_013542288.1:0-199 GCF_000499545.2 Eimeria tenella
CGGTTCTCCTCCTGCTGCTGCTGCTGCTGCTCTGTTGCGCCTTTCTGCTGCTGCCAGCTGCACCGCCCTCAGCGCCACCCAGCCCCCCAGCGAAAGCCCGATGAGAAACATGGGCACAGCCCCGTCCCTGCCAGCAGCAGCAGCAGCAGCTGGGGCAGCAGCAGCATTAGCTGCAGCAGCAGCAGCAGCAGCAGAGGGA
>NW_013542288.1:299-433 GCF_000499545.2 Eimeria tenella
GTCGGTCCCTGGCGTGTGTTGCTGCACCGGCGCTTGCTGGGGACGTCGGGCCTGTCGCCTGCGGGCGTGCCTCTCCCCCCGCAGCTGCTGCTGCTGCTGCTGCTGCTGCTGCTGCTGGTACTCGAGCTTGAGGA
>NW_013542288.1:528-719 GCF_000499545.2 Eimeria tenella
TCAGCAGCAAAGTCGTCCAAAGAACGCACCACGCAGCGGCCCCCACGCCACCCCTCAGACCTCCCGTGGCCCTGCAGGTCCAGCCCCACAACATCGAAGCCAAGTTTGTTGAGGCCTTCGATCCAGCTGCCTGCGTACGTCGCGCGCAGCCCCCCTGCTGCTGCTGCTGCTGCTGCTGCTGCTGCTGCTGC
>NW_013542288.1:891-1254 GCF_000499545.2 Eimeria tenella
TGCTGCTGGGTCTCCTGCTGCTGCTTCCCCTTCCCTTGCCTTCTCGAACTCGCCTGCGTCGAAGGCCTCCGAGCCGGGACTCGTCAAAGACTCTCTGTCCGCAGCGTCTGCTCCGGACTCCGCTGCTGCTGCTGCTGCTGCTGCTGCAGCAACGGGAGGCTTGTGAAAGAAGTGGCTGCAGCAATGCTCCCCCAGCCCGTGGACCAGCAGCACAACTCCCCGGACTTTCCTGTCGGCCTCTGGGGGCCCCCAGAGGCCCCGGAAGGGGGCCCCCCCTTGGCTGGCTCGGCCCTCCCCTCCCGCCTGCTGCTGCTGCTGCTGCTGCTGCTCCTGCAGCAGCAGCTGCTGCTGCTGCTGCTGCTG
>NW_013542288.1:1304-1874 GCF_000499545.2 Eimeria tenella
CACCTGTAAACCTGTATGTAAAGTCCCTGGGAGTTGCAAAAAGAAGAAATTTCGGGGGCCCCCGAGGTGGGGGGGGGGCCCCCAAAAGTCCCTGCTGCTGCGCTGCGCATGCAGCTGCCCCGGGGGGCCCCCCTGGGAGGGTTTGGGGGCCCCTGGCTGCTGGGGGCCCCCTGGATGTGGGGCACTCCTGAAGAGGGAAAGGGGGCCCCCAGGGCCCCCGAAAGGGGGGCCCCCCCGGCCAGCACTTCTGTGGGCCCCACTGCTGCTGCGGGCTGCGCACACTTCGCGGGGGGCCCCCCAGAGCTGCCCTTATTGCTGAGCCGCAGGGGGGCCCCCCGGAGGCCCTGGGGGGCCCCCAGGGGGCCCTCGCGGGGCCCCCGAAGGCCCTGGGGGGCCCCCAGGAGGCCCTGGGGGGCCCCTGTACAAAAGGCAAGAGCGGGCTGCGTACGCTGCCGTAGGAACCGCTGCAACCTGCTGCTGCTGCTGCTGTTGTTGCTGCTGCTGCTGTTGCTGCTGCTGCTGCACCTTGTGTTTGCGCTGCCTTCACTTGCGGCAGCGACTGCAGCAGCC
>NW_013542289.1:359-566 GCF_000499545.2 Eimeria tenella
GGTTTCCACGGGGGCCCCACACCCACAGAGGCCCCTATGGGGCCCCCATCCCCCCTAAACCCAGCAGCAGCAGCAGCAGCAGCAGCAGCAGCAGCAGCAGCAAAAGCATCAGGACGTTCCCCATCTGCAGCCACAAACGAATCAACTGGCAGCCCCTCCACTGCCTCCTTGGGGGGGCCCCCGGGGCCCCCCCAGGGGCCCCCCGGG
>NW_013542289.1:666-910 GCF_000499545.2 Eimeria tenella
AGGGTTTAGGGTTTAGGGTTTAGGGTTTGTCGTTTAATGGTTAGGGTTTAGGGTTTAGGGTTTCTCGTTTAGGGGTTAGGGTTTAGGGTTTAGGGTTTGTCGTCTAGGGCTCAGGGTTCTGGGTTTAGGGTTTGTCGTCCAGGGCTTATAGTTAAGGGTTTAGGGTTTGTCGCCTAGGGTTTAGGGTTTAGGGTTTACGGTTTGCGGGTGCTTCAGGCAGAACTCGAGCACCACTCCGAGGGGC
>NW_013542289.1:1010-3277 GCF_000499545.2 Eimeria tenella
CCCCCAGGGGGCCCCCAGGGGCTCCCAGGGGGCCCCCAGGGGCCCCCGGGGGCCCCTCAGTACCCTGTTGGGTCTCCTGGGGCCCCGCAGCAGCAGCAGCAGCTGAACCCCTCCTCGGGGGCCCCCTTGTGCACTGTAGATACACCTGAAGGGGCCCCCTTTTCAGCAGAGTCGGGGGCCCCCCTGAGCCTCTCCGAGGACTCCGAGGGGCCCCCTGACTCCCCAGCAGCAGCAGCAGGGGGGGCCCCCAACGCAGGGTACAGCGGGGAGGGGGGCCCCCAGGGGGACCCCCAGGGGGCCCCCAAGGGCCCCCGGGGGGCCCCCAAGGGGCCCCCGGGAGCCCCCAAAGCTGCGCGGAAAGAAAAGAAAATAAATAAAAGTGGAGAAAAAAAGAAACAAAAGGGGCCCCTCTTGTTTGACCCAGTGAAGGCCTGGAGGGCCCTATGCAGTGCTTGGGAGCAGCGGCAAGTGAGGCGCTCTCAGCTAGGGTTTAGGGTTTAGGGTTTAGGGTTTAGGGTTTAGGGTGCAGAGGATGCGGCGATGCAGCGCGGGTGATTGAGCTTGAGGCCCCAGGCGAAACTGCACAGCGGCTGGGCGTCGGGTTCGCTACCTAGGGTTTAGGGTTTAGGGTTTAGGGTTTAGGGTTTGGGGTTTGGGGCGTGCAGGACGTTTCTTTCTTGTGGACTTCGACTCAGTTTGCGGAATTTGCTGCCTCCAACTTCGAATTAACTTCAAACGCAGCAGCAGGGGGGCCCCCCACTCTAGGGGCCCAGGGGGCCCCCCAGACCCTGGGGGCCCCCCAGACCCTGGGGGCCCCCCAGTCCCCGGGGGGCCCCGAGACCCCGGGGGGCCCCCAGACCCCGGGGGGCCCCCAGAGTGCAGGGGCCCCAGGGGCCCCTCAAAGCCGTGGGGCCCCCGGGGCTGCTGCGGGGTGCTGGGTAGAAGGTGCTGGGGGGGGCCCCCCTGGGGGTGCGGGGTGCCCCCCTTGTGGGGCCCCTGTTGGGGTTTGTGGGGGCCCCCCTGCAGCATTTGTGTTCAGTTTGCTGCTGGAGAATGGCAGCACTTCTAGCCTCAGCAGCAGCAAACTAGAAGCTGCTTGTTTTAAAATTAAAACCCTCAGGGCCCGCTTTCCCCAGCCCGTGGCTCTCGTGGTTTCTAAGGGTACTGCTGGGGAGCCCCCAGACCCTCGGGGGGCCCCCCACGGTCTTGGGGGCCCCCTGGGTCCTGGGGGGGCCCCCCACGGCCTTGGGGGCCCGCCAGGCTGCGGGGGGGGCCCCCAGCCTCAAGGGGGGCCCCCAGACATCGAGGGGGCCCCCCACGGGCTGGAGGGGCCCCCAGATCTTGGGGGGAGCCCCCAGACCCAGGGGGGCCCCCCAGACCCTGGGGGGGCCCCCCAGACCCTGGGGGGCCCCCAGGCCCTGGGGGGCCCCCCAGAGGACCAAGGGGGCCCCCAGTGGGACCCTGAAGATGCCCTGAAGCAGCTCGCGGGGGGCCCCCCGACGCAGTGGCAGCACTTTGTTGTTCCCCTGGCCCAGTTCGCGCAGCAGCAGCAGCAGCAGCAGGGGGAGGCCGCTGCTGCTGCTGCTGCTGCTGCTGCTGCTGCTGCTGCCTGGGACTTAATGCGGGACTTGTTTGTCTCGGGGGCCAAAAGGCCAAAAGCAAAAGGGCTGCTGCTGATTTGGAACTCCCAAGAAGCCCTCAGGCCCCTCCTTGCGCAACGCCCAGAAATACGTAAACCCCAAACCCTAAACCCTAAACCCTAAACCCTAACCCTAGGCCTTTCTCCAGAGCTGGCCCGCCCTGCGGCCGAGTGGAAGGCTCCTTCACGCCGTGAGGCTCACAGTCCGTTCTATGGTTTAGGGTTTGGGGTTCGGGGTTTAGGGTTTAGGGTTTAGGGTTTAGGGTTTGTGGTTTGCAGCACTTGGTGCTGTCGGCTTCTTCGATGTTTCTCTGATGGCGTGGCTGTGGGCCCCCGAAGACCCTGAGATATCTGCTGCTGCTGCAGCGATAAACACTGCAGCAGCAAAACTCAACTTGCCGCAGATCCTTGTGCGCTTTCGGGTTTAGGGTTTAGGGTTTAGGGTTTGGGGTCTAGGCTTTGGAGGGCGGAGGGCGAAGCACCAGATGTACTGAGCGAGCGCTTCCGCTTCCGGGCTTTGAACTGGAGGCCAGTGGTCAAGGCTCAAGCCTCTAGGGTTTATGATTTAGGGTTTAGGGTTTAGGGTTTAGGGTTTGCGTTCAGGAGGGTTTGTCGCCCCTGGACACGG
>NW_013542290.1:0-191 GCF_000499545.2 Eimeria tenella
GCTGCTGCTGCTGCTGTTGCAGGCGCCCGGGAGGCACAGCCGGCCTGCAGCAGCAACGGGGCCGCAGCCAAAGCTGCTGTCTGTGGGGTCGCAGTAGTAGTAAGTGAGCTGCTGCGGGGGGCAGACGAGTCCTAGGGGGCAGCAGCGGGGGCAGGAAGCAGCAGCAGCGGCAGCAGCAGCAGTAGCTGCTG
>NW_013542290.1:442-754 GCF_000499545.2 Eimeria tenella
TGGCCCTCAAGTAAGACACAATGCATGCATCTTGCTGCTGCAGGTCGGGGCTAATGCAGCAGCCGGGCCGCGTGGACAGCCGCACAGTCGAAGCAGAAAAGGGAATCACCTGAGTCCCGACACCCAACCAGCAGCAGCAGCAGCAGCAGCAGCAGCAGCGGCACAAGAAGCACCATGAGCACCTGCTGCCGCCCACTGCCCACCCCAACCTCCCCCTCCCTCCGCCTCCCTACACCTCCCCCCCTCGCTCCCCCCTGCTGCCACCCCTGCTGCTGCTGCTGCTGCTGCTGCAGCTCACGCGGACGTCCCTGC
>NW_013542290.1:784-1022 GCF_000499545.2 Eimeria tenella
TGCGGGCGCCGGTGGGCGGGCAGCCGAAGTGCTGCGGCTTCGTGGCGAAGTAGCCGTCCACGGCCTGCCGGCCCCTGCACGTCACTGTGGGCCACGGGGCCACGTAGAAGGGAATGTTGCAGCTGGCCACGAGGCACTCCGCGAGGTCCGCAGCAGACGCGAAGCGCCGCACGAACTGGCCCTCCAGAAAGGGGAACACCTGCAGCAGCAGCAGCGGCAGCAGCAGCAGCAGCGGGGG
>NW_013542290.1:1095-1616 GCF_000499545.2 Eimeria tenella
GCTGGCTGTGCTGCTGCTGCTGGTGCTGCTGTTGCTGCTTATGTTGCTGCTGCTGCTGCTGCTGCTGCTGCTGCTGCTGCTGCTTACTGTGGTGTAGGTTACTGTCACATCTCCGGGACGCTGGCCCAAAACTTCGGCGGCGTCTTCCGGCAGCGTCGCCCGCAGCTCACGCTTCAACACAGACGCCAGACGGTGCGCAGTGCCTAACAGCAACAGCAGCAGCAGCAGCAGCAGCAGCAGCAGCAGAAGCAGCAGCAGAAGCGGGAAGGGGCATTAGGCAAGGCGACTCCAGGCGGTTCCAGGCGATCCCCAGCGAAGGCTACTCGCTTGCCGCTGCATACAGCAGTCAAGCAACTGCAGCAGCAACAGCAGCAGCAGCAAAAGCTGGGACGCACCTGCTGCTCTCAGGTCCGCGCCCATTCTCTTCATTGAGGAAATGGAAGTCGAAAAGCGGAGACGCAAACCCCCCAAAACAGCAGCTAATGCCCCCGCTGAGGCCCCTGCAGCAGCAGCAACAGCAG
>NW_013542291.1:0-272 GCF_000499545.2 Eimeria tenella
TGCTTCAAACCCCAAACCCTCGACTGCAGGTCCCAACCCCCCGCGCCTGCTCTCCAAACCCCAAACCCTAAACCCTAAACCCTAAACCCTAAACCCTAAACCCTCGCGGACCTGGAGTCGCAAGGCATTACCAGCACCACGTCCTCATCTGCCAACTCCACCATGCAAATGGGGCAGCACCTGTTGACAGAAATTGAAGGGGCTTGGGGCTGCATGCGCCTTTGGGGGCCCCCCCTATCTGCTGCTGCTGCTGCTGCTGCTGGGGGCCCCCT
>NW_013542291.1:356-1510 GCF_000499545.2 Eimeria tenella
CCCTCCAGGGACAAAGAGGGCAGCAGGCTCGAGTCTCTTGCTTCAATGAGCGCGTCGTTTTCAATGTCTGCAGCCCCACCAAACCCTAAACCCTAAACCCTAAACCCTAAACCCTAAACCCTCGACCGAAGCCCGAGTTTCTGCGCCGCGATTCCGAGACCGCCGCGGCGCCGGCGCTGCCGCAGCGCCCGCCCGCTGCGCGCAACCAGGCCCTAGGCCCCGGGGCTTAGGGTTTAGGGTTTAGGGTTTAGGGTTTAGGGTTTGCGGACTGTACTGGCGCTTGAGGGCCTCGAGCAGCTCCCTGTAGGTCTTCGTCTCCAGGCGACGCAAAATGTCGTTTGGAGTTGGCTGGCGGTCGGCGGGGGGTACAGAAAAGCGGACAAAAAAGTAAATGATGCAGGGGAGGAAGAGGCAGAGCTGCGCAGAAACGCGGCGGCTACACCAAAACGCTCCAAACTGTCCGCATTTTAATTATTAATTCGAAACTTGCAAAAAAATCCCGAAAAAAGGAACTAAAATGACCAAAAATTGAAGAAAATCCAAAAAATTCAAAAAATCCAAAAATTCGGAAAACGCGCTTCTGCGCATACACCCCAAGTGCGCCAGCTGTACGTACACCCCAGTTCGACGGAAACAATTCATTTTGAATTATTTAAATTAGTTATTTAAATTTATTACTTGAATAATTTATTCAAATTATTCATTATATAATTCATTTTAATATTCAATTGGAGGCAGATGGAGCAAACAAATGAGCAAGTCACAATCGGTGTTTACTGGCAGAGAAATGCACTTTGCTGCTGCTGCTGCTGCTGCTGCTCAGTGCCGCTGCTTAATATGTGTTTGCTGCGCTTGCTGCTGCTGCTGAAGTGCTGCTGTCTAGTATCTGTTTGCTGCGTGTGTCTTTGCTGCTGCTTCTGCCGCTGCTGCTGAAGAGCTGCTGCATAATGCCTCTTTGCTGCCTTTGCTGTTGCTGCTGCTGCTGCTGCTGCTGTTGCTGCTGCTGCTGCTGCGACTAACCAGTGAATAGATAAAGAATGGAACTGCATACACCACAGCAGTGGCCCAGAAGAGGACTAAGGAGACAGTCTCCGCGAGCGTCGTCTCTGAAAGCAGCAGCAGCAGCAGCAGCAGCAGCAGCAGCAGTTGTAAGA
>NW_013542291.1:1579-1719 GCF_000499545.2 Eimeria tenella
TTGCAAGACCCAGTGAGGGAGCAGCAGCAGCAGCAGCGCGCTCTGCAGCCCCAGGGCAGCAAACCTGTCGGAGACGAAAACAGCCGAGAAGCAGCAGCAAACAGACCAGCAGCCGCACACCACCCAACACCACCCAGCAG
>NW_013542292.1:0-621 GCF_000499545.2 Eimeria tenella
CCGGTGCCGCCACTGCCACACAAAAGACACCGGGACAGCGCCGCATGCAGCAGCAGCTTCTGCGAAATCTGAGAACTCGAGACGAACTTTAAGTCGCCCCACAGCAGCAGCAGCAGTAGCAGCAGCAGGCTGGTTTGCTGCGTCTCCGCGGCTCGTGCTGCAGAAGGAGACAGCAACAAAACCTTCTGACCACGGCAGCTGCAGCAGCGCCCCAGAAAGGGCCCATGCTGCAGCAAGCCGGCGCAGCTGCTCATCAGCAGCAGCAGCAGACACAAGAGCAGCAGCAAGTCGGGCGAAAGCAGGGTGCAGCACAGCGTCTTCCGTTTGCTGCTGCTCGACCAGGCCCAGAACCTCCTGAGAAGCAGCAGCAGCAGCAGCAGCAGCAGCAGCTTCTCTCTACCCTCTTTCTCTTGTCTCTCAGTCTCTTTTTATTCTCCTTTTTTGCTGCTGCCTCTCTTTGCTGCTTACCTGCAAAAAGCTCATCCCCACAATCAGCCAAACAGTTGGAGGGTCACCTCGGGGGCCCCCCTGCTGCCCCTGGGGGGCCCCCCAGGGGGCCCCCTGCTGCCCCTGGGAGGCCCCCCAGGGAGTCCCCTGCTGCCCCTGGGGCGCGCCCCAGGG
>NW_013542292.1:671-1637 GCF_000499545.2 Eimeria tenella
CTGCTGCGTCCTGGGGGCCCCCTGAGAGTAGGGGCCCCCTTGCTGCTGCGGGGCCCCTTGGTCTTGGGGGCCCCCGAACCCTACTGCAGCACCAGCAGCTAATAGGGCTTGGCGAAGGTACAGCAGCACGCTGCTGCAGATAGAAGAGTGCAGCAGCCACAAGTTGCTGCTGCTCTGCAGAGACATTCGCACAAGGGGCCGGTTAAACCCTCGCTGCTGCAGCTGCTGCTGCTGCTGCAGTCGTTGTTGCTCCAGCTGCTGCTGCTGCAGTCGTTGCTGCTGCAGCCGCTGTTGCTGCTGCAGCTGCTGTTGCTCCTGCAGTCGTTGTTGCTCTAGCTGCTCTTGCTGCTGCAGTCGTTGCTGCTGTGGTGGCTGCTGCTGCTTCGGCTGCTGTTGCTGCTGCTCCCTCTGTGGCTCCTGTTGTTGCTGCTGCTGCTGCGGCTGCTGCTGCTGTGTCTCCGTCTTCGCATCAAAACCAGAGTCAACTTTATCTTCAGCACCAGCATCACCAGCAGCAGCAGCAGCAGAGGGAACTGCAGCAGCAGAACTAGACAGCAGCAGCTCCGCAGCTGCTGCTGGTCCTTTTCTACCTTCTTCCTGCTCAGCGTTTGGATGCTGCTCTCTCGCTGTTGCAGCAGCTGTTGCTGCTGCTGTTGCTGCTGCTGCTGCTGGGCCTATATTGCTCTTCCCGGCCTCTGTAAGTGTACTCGCAGCAGCAGCATCGATTGCTTTACCAGCGTATTTGTTTCCAGAGGCAAGCTGCTGCTGCCGCTGTTGCTGCTGCTGCGGCTGTTGCTGTTGCTGTTGCTGCTGCTGCTGCTGTTGCTGCAGCTGCTGCTGCTGCTGCTGTTGCTGCTGCTGTTGTGGGTCGATCCGCTGCTTTTTCCGGAGTGCGCTCCATCCTATGGGGCCAAGAGGTCTCCTTACCTGCAGCGGCAGCACAAGCAGCAGCAGCAGCAGCAGCAG
>NW_013542292.1:1737-2014 GCF_000499545.2 Eimeria tenella
CCGAAAAGTTTGAACGCAAAGACGCCGCGAACGAGCTGTACGTACACCCCAAACTCCAAGCTCAGCATACACCGCAACGCCGCTGCATCCATTTTAATTTCTTTTTGCAGTTTTTGCTTTTTAATAAAATTAAATTGCAAACAATTTAATTTCATAAAAAGGTGCACTTTGCTGCACAGTTGAAACATGGATTTAAATCCCCTGCATGCACTGCTGCAGCGGCAGCAGCAAAAGAGAGTGATGCATGCACAGAGCCGGGAGAGGCAGCAGCAGCAGC
>NW_013542292.1:2114-2779 GCF_000499545.2 Eimeria tenella
TGCTTAAAATTTCTTACTTCTGTCTTGATCTTTTCCTCTTGCTCATCTCTTCTCCGTGCATCAGGCCTTGCTGCTCCTGCAGCTGCTGCAGCAGCAGCAGCTGCTGCTGCGTTTGTGTCTCTCAGCTGCTGGCTGCTGCGATAGCTGCTGCTGCTTGTGGGGTTTCCCGCTGCAGCAGTTCTGTCTCTTGCTGCTGCAGCGCCGCCTGAGGTGTCTCCTTTCCGCGGCAGCAAATACGTTATTGCATGCACCTGTCTCCTTGCGAAGGTCTCCTGCAGCAGCCTATGCAGCAGCTCATTCGTGCTGCTGCTGCTGCTGCTGCTGCTGCTGAGGCTGTACCGGCAGGGCGTGCTGCAGCGGGGGAGGTGTAGCGACGCTGCGTGGGCTCTGCAGTGTACAGACAGCAGCGTGAGGCACCGCAGCAAGTCCTTGACCTTCACGTAAAAGCCACCGCCGCCTTTCCTGCTGCTGCTGCTGCTGCTGCTGCTGCTCTCCTCAATGCAAACAGCAAGAGCAGCAAAAAGACCCTCGCGGATGCGGACCAAGTGCACGTCGCCCCCCCGCAGGTCTCGACACTTGTGGGCCTGCAGCAGCAGCAGCAGCAACAGCAGCAGCAGCAGCAGTGACAATCGGAACAGTAGCAGTGCAGCAGCGGCAGCACCGCC
>NW_013542292.1:2827-3524 GCF_000499545.2 Eimeria tenella
ACAGCAGCAACGACAGCAGCAGCAGCAGCAGTGCACCAGCAGCAGCAGTAGAAGCAGCAGCAGCAGCAGCAGCGAACCCTGAGGAAAGCCTGCTGCGGCTCTGCACTGAGTCTGTCAACAGCAGCAAAAAAGCCCCTCGAAGTCCACCTGCCCCCCTTTTCTACAAACAGGCAAATCACTTGGGGGCCCCTGGGGGCCCCCCAGACACTCTGGGGGCGGGTGGCGTCGCCGACGCGCAAGTGCAGGTACCTGCTGCTGCTGCTGCTGCTGCTGCTGCGGGCTGCCGCGGCTTCTTCCTCAAGCTCCCTTTCGTCGTCTTGCAGCGGGGGAAAGAGGAAGAAGGACTCTGCAGGGATTGCCCGCTGCGCTGCTGCTGCTGCTGCTGCTGCTGCTTCCGACTCTCCGTGGGCTGGCTGCGTGTCTCCGACACCCTCAGCAGCAACGCCAGCAGCAGCAGCAGCAGCAGCAGCTGGTTCTGGGAAGTAGCGAGGGTCTGCCTCCCCAGCAATTCGAAGTGCACACGACTTGTAGCCCTGGACGCTCCACAGCTTCTCCAGCCGCACTGCCCGCTGCAGCTGCAGCAGCAGCAGCAGCAGCAACAGCAGCAAAAGATATACGGAAAGCGGCAAACCGGGAACAGCCACAGGGCAGGAGCAGCAGCGGCAAATGCAAGAGGTACACCCAAGCCGTGAGCTGC
>NW_013542293.1:0-455 GCF_000499545.2 Eimeria tenella
CGCTCCAGCTTCTGCTGCTGCAGCTGTTGGTGCTGCTGCTGCTCTTTCGGGGCATCCCGAGCCTCCTTTGCTGCTTCTGAAGCTTCGTAAGGCCTCAACTCAGGCCGCGGGCAGCAGCAGCAGCACCTGCAGCAGCAGCTGCTGCAGGAGCTACACCAACGCGCTTGACAGCAGCAGCAGCAGCAGCAGCAGCAGCGGCAGCAGGAGCACCTGCTGCAGCAGTGGCAGCGGCAGCAGCAAGACAAAAGGCAGCAGCGGCACCGATTTTTTCCTGCTGCAGCTTCCTGGTGACTGCAGCAGCAGCTGCTCTTCTTTGCTGCTGCTTATTTTCTTGTTTGCTTCTTAATTTGTCTCATTTTTGTCTTCTTGTCTTCTTTTATTTCTTTAAAGATTTAACTGTTTCTTTTGTGGGCTCACTGCAGCAGCAGCAGCGGCAGCAGCAGCCTCAGCTGCAA
>NW_013542293.1:522-1124 GCF_000499545.2 Eimeria tenella
TCTGCAGCGACTGCCGCAGAAGAGGCAGCAGGTCCAGGAGCACCAGCAGCAGCTGCTGCTGCCGGTGCAGCAGCAACAGCAGCACACACACTGGAGCTGCGCCTCACCTAAAGACAGACCGCTATTTGCCGCAGCAGCAGCACCAGCTGCAACAGCAGCAAAAGTAACAGCAGCAAAATGGCGAACTCGCCCGCAGCCAGGACGGGGGCGCTGCAGCAGGACAAAGCAGCAGCAGCAGCAGCACCTGCTGCTGCTGCTGCTGCACAGGCCGCGAAGACACAGCAGCGGCAGTCTCCTTTAAGCGGAGACTGCAGAAGCAAAGAGGCCGGGGAGGCGCTGCCTGCTGCTGAATACTGCAGCAGCAGCAGCAGCAGCAGCAGCAGCAGCAAGGGGCTTCTGTGCTGCGGGAGAGAGACAAGGGGAGGGAGCGGGTGTTCGTCTTTGCTTCCGAGCGTGTGCGTGAGCAGCAGCAGCAGCAGCAGCAGCACATCATGCGGCTGCTCGTGGACGGTGAGCAGCAGCAAGAGCAGCTGCAGCACGAGCAGCAGCAGCAGCAGCAGCAGCAGCAGTTGCTGCAGCAGCTGCTGCTGCTGCCCCTGCAG
>NW_013542293.1:1273-1414 GCF_000499545.2 Eimeria tenella
GCCGTGGCTGCCGCCGCTGGTGCCGTGGGGCGATGCTGCTGCCTATGCAGCAAAGTATGAAGAGCTGGAGGGGCTTATTGGCTGCGGGGCCTACGGGCAGGTGAAGCGGGTGCGGCTGCGCAGCAGCAGCAGCAGCAGCAG
>NW_013542293.1:1485-2141 GCF_000499545.2 Eimeria tenella
GGACCTGGAGCGCGTGCGCAGCTGCCGCAACAAAGGAGATGAAAAGCGCATGCAGCAGGAGCTGCTGCTTTCCAAACTTCTGGACCATCCAAACATAATTAAAACTTACGAAGTCTTCAGCAGCAGCAGCAAACTCTGGGCCGTGATGGAACTCTGCACCGGAGGCACTTTGCTGCAGCACGCCATGCCGCCTGCAGCAGCAGCAGCAGAGCAGCAGCAGCAGCAGCAGCACAGGGGCGCCGACAGGAGGGCGCACAGGAGGCCTGTTCTCGGGGCAGGTAACGCGCAGCAGCAGCATTTTATTTTATGCCTTTTGTTCATTTGTTAATTCCATTCATTTAATTTAATTAATTCAATAATTCATTGTATTTATTTATTTGTTGTTTATTTCTTTGTTTGTTTTGCTGCTTGTGGCTGAGCAGAGCCAATTCTTTTGTCTTCGGAGGCCGCGAAGGCCAAAGCCGTTCGCAGCATCTTCGAGGTTAGCTGCTGCTGCTGCTGCTGCTGCTGCTGCTGCTGCAGCGACACGTGCTCCCCACATACAGCTGCCGCTGCTGCCGCTGCTGCTGCTGCCGCCGCTGCTGTAGCTCCACGTGCAGAACACATACAGCAACCGCCTCTGCTGCTGCCGCCTCTGCTGCTGCTGCTGCTGCTGC
>NW_013542293.1:2202-2420 GCF_000499545.2 Eimeria tenella
CTGCACGACCGCAACATAGTGCACCGGGACGTGAAGCCGGACAACTTCGTGTGGACTTCAGCAGCAGCAAATGCGGAGTTGAAGCTGCTGGACTTTGGCCTGGCCAACCTCAACATTCGCCGCCGTGTGGGGCCCCACACCCCGGGATCGCCCGATCCCAGCAGCAGCAGCAGCAGCAGCAGCAGCAGCAGCAGCGGCGGCGGCGGGGGGGGGGGCGG
>NW_013542293.1:2520-2666 GCF_000499545.2 Eimeria tenella
CAGCAGCGTGCTGCTGTTGATTTTGCGCTTCAAGTTAAAATAAATGCATTAAATGATTAAAAATTAATTTGAATAATTAAATTTTATACTTTGGTTTATTTATTCACACTCTGCAGCAGAAGCAGCAGCAAAACGGACAGCAGCAG
>NW_013542293.1:2696-3034 GCF_000499545.2 Eimeria tenella
CAGATGCTGCAGCAGCAAACAGCAGCAGCAGCAGCGGCAGCAGCAGCTCTTTTCTCTACACCCGAGCAGGTGCGCCAAACCCTAAACCCTAAACCCTAAACCCTAAACCCTAGCTGGCCTTTTGCCTCTTCGCTCATTCTTTTTGTTTCTCTTTTTGTTTCTTTTGTTATTTATTTTTTATTCGTCATTTTATTTTATTTATTTTATTTCCTCTTTATTTATCTTCTAATGCCCCTCTCTTGTCCTTCTCCTCTGCTTCTTTGCTTCCCCTGCTTCTCCCCTCACTGCCGCTACTGCTGCTGCTGCTGCTGCTGCACCTGCTGTTCTGCCGCTGCTGC
>NW_013542293.1:3238-3466 GCF_000499545.2 Eimeria tenella
GCACCTGCTGTACACGCGGCGGGCGCCTTTTGCTGCTGCTGACGAAGCAAAACTTCTCTGGGCTGTTGCTTACCAGGAAATAGATTGGGGCCTTTCCATTTACAAGCCTTTGCGCAGCAACGGGGTGGCCCAGGTGCTGCAGGGGGTCCTCGAGAAGGACCCCCGCCGGCGCTGGAGCAGCAGACAGGTCAGCAGCAGCAGCAGCAGCAGCAGCAGCAGCAGCAGCAG
>NW_013542293.1:3671-4664 GCF_000499545.2 Eimeria tenella
AGCAGCTGGGAGGTTTGCTTCTTGTTTGCGCTTCAGGTGCTGCAGCACCCCTACTTCAGGGGCTACGCTTCTCCCGGGCCGCCGCTGCACACACCAGCAGCAGCAGCAGCAGCAGCAGCACGTGGGGCTCTGAAGCCCCAGGAAGGCCTCATGCTGCTGCGCTGCTTCGTCCGTTTTGCTGCTTCTCCCCCCCTTAAGAAGGCAAGCCTGTCTTTGGATTCTTTTATTTATTTATTTATTTATTATTTATTATTTATTATTTATTTATTTATTTGTTTGTTTATTTACTTGCTTTTATTTTTATCTCGCAATTCACTTCTGCTTTGTTTGCTTACTTTTCAAGTGCAGATGCGCACTAAATAACAAATAAATAAAAATAAATAAAATAATAAATAAATAAATAATAATTAATAAATAAATAAATAATAATGAATAGACAAACTAGTGGGCTTTTGTAGCACATTGTGTGCGTAGCTCCTGCTGCTGCTGCTGCTGCTGCTGCTGCTGCTGCTGCTGCTGCTGCAGGTGGCTTTGCTGATAATGGCGCGGCTGCTGCGGGAAGAAGCAACTTTGAATTGGCTGCGGCTCTTTCGGCTGCTGGACTCGAGAAGCAGCGGGGCGCTGCAGGCAGAGGAGCTGCAGCAGCAACTTGCTGCTGCGCTGCTGCAGCAGATGCAGCAGAAGGGCCTGAGTCCGCAGCAGCAGCACCAGCAGCAGCAGCAGCTCGAGGCCCTCATTCGCTACGTGCTCCAGGTGCTGCTGCTGCATGGCCTGAGCCCCATTCATGCAGGCCGAGCTCACTCACAGCAATCCTCGCTGCTGCTGCTGCTGTTGCTGCTGCTGCTGCGCCTTTTCATCACTGCTGCTGCAGGCTGCTGCTGCTAGCAGCTGCAGGCTGCTGCTACTGCAGGTTGCGGTTGCTACGGCTTGCCGCTGCTGTTGCTGCTGCTGCTGCAGCACGCTGCTGCTGCTGCTGCTAAAGGCTTCTGCTGC
>NW_013542293.1:4708-4988 GCF_000499545.2 Eimeria tenella
TGCGTGCAGAGCTACTTCAAGAGCCTGGGCACTCCGGGTTTTGCTGCAATGCCCTACAGCTACTTCATTGCTGCTTGTCTCACTTCTGCTTCCGCCATTCAGCAGCACTACGGGGAGGTCGAGGGCGCCTTCCTCATGATGCAGCGCGCGCGCCAGCAGCAGCAGCAGCAGCAGCAGCAGCAGCAGCCGCGGAACGGCAAGAGGGACAGGGCTACGGTCGGGCCAGTTACTCCTGCTGCAGCAGCAGCAGCAGCAGCAGCAGCAAAGTCCCCCTGGTGTG
>NW_013542293.1:5083-5377 GCF_000499545.2 Eimeria tenella
CTGTTGCAGTGCCGGTGCTGCAGCTGGGGTGCTGCGGCTTGCGCGGTATTAGGTGTAGCAGCAGCAGCACTGCAGCTGCTGCTCAGCTGATAGAGCTCACCAGCAGCAGCAGAATCAGAAATGATGCCGCTTGAACCTGCTGCTGCTGCACCTGCTGCTGCTGCTGCTGCTGCGTGGTCTTATGTGCGCAGCTCGACGCAGAGCCTCTGTGGCGCTGCAGCAGACGCAGGCAGCAGCAGATGCAGCAGCAGCAGCAGCAGCAGCAGCAAGCGCGGAGGCGGGGGAAGAGAGCAG
>NW_013542293.1:5483-5634 GCF_000499545.2 Eimeria tenella
TCCGTTGCCCTACTTCCTTTTGCATCCTTTCTGTTGCTGCGCCTTTTTGCTGCGTCCCTTCGCTGCTGCTGCCGCTGACCTGCTGCTGCCGCTGCTGCCACTGATCTGCTGCTGCTGCTGCTGTGCTGCTGCTGCTGCCGCAGGGGAACAG
>NW_013542293.1:5684-5974 GCF_000499545.2 Eimeria tenella
AATGGCAGAGTACATGATAGAACATGTACGACTGGCATGCAGCCCCAGCCCCGCAAAGCGGCTCCGCACGAAGCAGCAGCAAGAGGAAGAGCAGCAGCAGCAGCAGCAAGAGCAACAGCAGCAGCAGCAGCAAGAGCAACAGCAGCAGCAGCAACGAAGACAGACGCCTCCGCGCCACACGGCCCATGCAGCCTTGGAGGTGCAGCAGCAAATCGGGGCTTTTGCTGCTGCTGCTGCTGCAGCAGCAGCAACAGGCTCTGCCGGCAGCCCGCTGGGGACTCCCTTGCGCA
>NW_013542293.1:6083-6272 GCF_000499545.2 Eimeria tenella
GCAGCACAAGCAGCAGCAGCAACTCCCTCCCGTCTGACGCTGCCAGAGTTCAGGGCCATGATGGAATGCACATTTGCAGAAGATGCAAAGGCTTTGGCGCGTTCGCAGCTGGCTCTTGTTGCTGCTGCTGATAGCAGCGGCAGCAGCAGCAGCAGCAGCGGCTGCTGCTGCAACTGCAGCAGCGGCAGC
>NW_013542293.1:6387-6857 GCF_000499545.2 Eimeria tenella
TGCAGCTGCTGCCGCTGCAGCGGCCTCTCCTGCAGCAGAAGCAGCTGCAGCAGCAGCAAGCGCAGCAGGTGCTGCAGCGCTAGCCCCACCTTGTCACGATCCAGGCACCAGCAGCAGCAGCAGCAGCAAGGAACTGCTGCTTCTTCAGAACAAGAAATTGTGTCTTCTCCTTATACAGGAAGGAGCTGCTGCTGCATGCAGAAGGCTGCAGCAGCAGATGGCGCTGCAGCAGGAGCAGCAGCCTCCGCAGCAGCAGCAGAGTCGACCCCGCAGCGGAACTGCTCGAACGACACCCTACTGAGGCAGGAAGGTGACGCAGCAGCAGCAGCAGCAGCAGATTCTGCTGCTGCTGCTGCTGCTGCTCCTGGCAGCCCCCTTTACCCGCTGCAGAAGCTTCTAGATGAAGCTGTAGGAGGCAGCAGCGACAGCAGCTTGCCGCCGCTGCTGCCGAAGACAGCAGCAGCAGCTGC
>NW_013542293.1:6904-7249 GCF_000499545.2 Eimeria tenella
CTGTGCAGCAAAGGCGAGCAGGAGCGCTGCGCCTGGTTGCTGCTGCTGCTGCAACAGCAGCAGGAGTGAGCCGCGCGCTGCTGCTACGAGGCAGCAGATCAGCTGCTGCCAGCAACGCCAGCAGCACACGGTCCACGCCCACTGCAGCAGATGCAAAGTGTGCTGCTGCTGCTGCTGTTGCTGCTCCGGCGGCAGCAACTCGTGCTTCGCCGCTGCAGCAAAGACGCTGTGCTGCAGCAGCAGCAGCAGCAACGCCGCACAATCTCCCCAGAGCCCCTTGCATCCGCACTACAGGCTTTTCCCCACCCGTTTCTCCTGCAGTAGCAGCAGCAAACGCAGCAGGTG
>NW_013546114.1:0-489 GCF_000499545.2 Eimeria tenella
ACCCTAAACCCTAAACCCTAAACCCTAAACCCTAAACCCTAAACCCTAAACCCTAGACCCCAAACCCTAAACCGTAGACCTTACGCCCTCAAGAGCCCAAAACCCTAGACCGTAGACCCTAAACAAAGTCTGCACCTTCACGCTAAACCCTAAATAAGCCGAGGACGCAAAACCCTAAGCCCTAAGCCCTAAACCCCAAACCCTAAACCCTAAACCCTAAACCCTAAAGCCAGGCTTGCCGCCTCACTCGCTGCTCGTCAAAGTGCCTTGCTGCCTCCTTGCGGGCTTCTACTGCTTGCTGCTGCCTTTCTTTCTGTTCTTGTTTTGCTTTTTCGCGCTGCAGCACGAGCTGCTGCTGGTGCTTCATTGCTGCTGCTGCTCTGCGCACCTGGGTCTCCTGCAGCAGCTCGAGGCGCTCCTTGCGCAGCTGCGTGGTCCTGGAGAGCTGCTGCTGCTGCTTCTGCTGCTGCGCTGCAGCAGCAACGGCCA
>NW_013546114.1:589-1345 GCF_000499545.2 Eimeria tenella
CCGCCCGTCGCGGGCCCCACACTTCCCCTGCCGCCTCCCCTGCCCCCTCCTCTTCTATAGCGGTGGACCCCTCCTCTCTGCGGCGCTTGCTGCTGCTGCTGCTGCTGCTGCTGCTGCTGCTGCCCAAAGCCTCTGGAGCCCTGGGGGGGCCCCCAGGGGGCCCCACTTCCGCCCGAAGCAAACCCTCCCCTTCCTCTGCCGCGGTGCCCTCCTGAGTGTCCCCTGCGCAGCAGCAGCGCAGCACAAACCCTCGCCCGTAAACCCTAAACCCTCGGCCGTAAACCCTAAACCCTCGGCCGTAAACACTAAACCCTAGGTTGCAGACCCTAAGCGCTAAGTCCTGCGCACAAGGGGCGAGGCGCCTTAATCCGCTCAGCAGCACGCAGGCAGGCCCTAAAACCTAAACCCTAATCCCTATGCCCTAAACCCTAAACCCTAAATCTAAACCCTAGGTCCCGTAACCCGCAGCCCTGCACCAAACCCTAGCCCTTGAAGCAGCTAAACCCTCTCCCAGCGAACCCCCGGCCCTTGCTGCGCCGCAGGCCCGCAGCACCCCGTGCGCCTAGGGTATAGGGTTTAGGGTTTAGGGTTTAGGGTTTAGGGTACGCGTGGCTGCGGGAGGCCTGGGGGGCCCCCCTGAGGGCTGCGTTGGCCTTTTCTACACTTTGCTGGAAAGTCCTAAAGTCAATATCTTGGGGCCTCCCGCCCCCCGAGGGGGGCCCCCCCCCCACAAGCTGCTGCCCCCGCACCCAGCTG
>NW_013546114.1:1402-1553 GCF_000499545.2 Eimeria tenella
TACGTACACCTCAGCGGCCAAAGCTCACTTGTCGCCAATTTGCTGATAAGAAAGGCTCAGCAGTTCTGCTGCTGCCTCATTGGACTCCCCCAGAGTGGCCATTTTTGCTTCTAGAGGTGTACAGACAGCTCCCGCTGCGGCGGCTGCTGAG
>NW_013546114.1:1649-2065 GCF_000499545.2 Eimeria tenella
ACCGAGAGCGCTCTCGCTGGGCAGCAAGGTGCTGCTGCAGCAGCAAAGAGCGGCCTATGTCCTGCGTTTTGTTAGGAGAACAACTATTAAAACGAATTCTTTTATTTTTAAGAATTAAATATTTGAAGTTTTTAATCTTTTAAAGACAAAAGGCGCAAAAAATGCAGCCGAAGGTCCAGCGGCGGGGCTGGGGCTCCCGAAGCTGCAAGGGGCCCCAGTAAGCAGCAGCAGCCGAGACAACACAAAGGCTTTTTGTTTATTTACTTATTTATTTATTTATTTAATATTTTTATTTATTTATTTTATTTAAAAGGTGAATTTCAACACGAACTGCTTAGCCTTCGTGGGGTGTACAGACACCTCCAACGGATGCAGCGTGGCAGCAACTCAAGCCCGCGTGACCACTGGGGACAAAA
>NW_013546114.1:2165-3511 GCF_000499545.2 Eimeria tenella
CCTCGAGATCGTCGCGCAGACATCCTCCAGCACTTCCACCCTGCATGCGCCACGCAGCCCCGACCCAGATTAGGGTTTAGGGTTTAGGGTTTAGGGTTTAGGACAGCAAGTGTTGGCAGCAGCAATTGAATTGTGTTGGAGTGTCTCCAAATTCGAAATAAAGCTGCTGCAGCTGCTGCTGCTGCTGCTGCTGCATCCCCAGACTTACGTAGCAGCAAACGGCGAGTGCAGCCACACTGCGGGGGCCTCTGCCTTCTCAAGCGCGTTGACGTTCTCCAGCACTTTGCACACAGTCTCTTCGTGCGCCTGCAGCAGCAGCAGCAGCAGCAGCAGCAGCAGCGGCACGGGCAGCTCCCTTGAGCAGCAGCAACGGGCACAAAGGCAGCAGCGCCAGCAGCAGCAGCGCCTTCAGCCCCCCCAAAGCAGCTCTCCCTTGGTTTTCGCTGCCCCCGCCAGCCCGGCGCAACAGCAGCAACAGCAGCAGCAGCAGCAGCAGCAGCAGCAGCAGCAAGGACGCACTGCCGTCTGGACGGCCTGGAGAAAGGCCTGCAGCGTGACGTTGGCCCTGATGAGCAGCAGCTTTCGTCTCAGTGCAAAATCGGAGTTGAAGGAGACACAAAGTTTGCGGAGACAAGCAGCTCTTGCTGCTGCTTCTGCTGCTGACCCGGAGGGCCAGCACGGCAGCAGCAAACCCTCCCGCTGCAGGCACGGCTGCAGCACGCGCAAGCACCGGCAGCAGCAGCAGCACTGGCTGCAGCAGCAGCAACAGCAGCAGCAGCAGCACTAGCTGCAGCAGCAGCACTGGCAGTAGCAGCAGCAGCAGCGGGACTAGCTGCAGCAGCAGCAGCTGCTGCTGCTGAGAGCGCGCTCGAGAGTCCCGAGCCTCCTGGCAGGGCCCCTTGGTTTGCTGCTGCTGGTCTCCTGCTGCTGCTCTTTTGCATCTCTGTGTCTCTTTGCTGTTTTTCTCGCCAGCAGCCCGCCCGCCCTCCTGTGCAGCAGCAGCAGCAGCCTGCTGCAGCAGCCTGCTGCAGCTGCCTGCTGCAGACCCTGCTGCAGACCCTGCTGGAGAACCTGCTGCAGCACCCTGCTGCAGCACCCTGCTGCAGCACCCTGCTGCAGCACCCTGCTGCAGCACCTAGCTGCAGCAGCAACAGCTGCAGGGCTCCCTGGGGGAAGCAGCCACTTACTTTGCGCGCCAGTGCAGCAGCAGCAACTTGGAGGGCCTGGGCCATTTGCTGCGGGGAGGAGTTGCTGGGGGGCGGCACAGCAAGAGAAGCACAAATGGAGTTTAGGGTTTGCTGCAGCTGCTGCTGCAGCTGCTGCTGCTGCTGCTGCGGAGACCGCGC
>NW_013546114.1:3611-4024 GCF_000499545.2 Eimeria tenella
CAAAGCCTGCAACATTTTGCTGCTGCACTGGCCCCATTTGCTGCACCTCCCTGACTTTAGGGGGCTTTGCTGCAGCTCATTTGGGACTTAGTTTTCAATCTTGTGTTTCATTTGTTTCTCTAAATAAGTCCCAAGTGCCTTTCCATGAAGAAGTCTTTAAGTGCTTTCATTACAAAGGTCTATGGGCCTCAGCAGCAGCACGGGGGCCCCACAGGGCCAGCAGGGAGCCCCTGGGGGACCCCCTAGGGGGACCCCTGGGGGGCCCCTCGGGGGCCCCCCTCATAAGCTTTTAGGGGCCCCCCCTTAAGTTGGGGAGACTGAGAAACTGGTGCCTCTTTGCTGCGCTGCTGAAGCAAGAAGAGACACCGGAGACGAAAGCAGCAGCAGCAGCAGCAGCAGCAGCAGCAGCCGCT
>NW_013546114.1:4124-4393 GCF_000499545.2 Eimeria tenella
GTGGGGCGCTCCAACTGGGGGGCAAATCACTTACCCTGAAAAACAGTAAAACCCCACAGCAGCTTTTCCCAGGTGTACGTACACCCCAGCGCAGCTTCTGCTGCTGTGCGTACAGCTGCTGCTGCACATGCACACCCCAGCGTCAGCTGCTGCTGCTGCTGCACGTGCACACCGCAGCGCCAGCTGCTGCTGCTGCAGTATGCACACCGCGGCGCCAGCTGCTGCTGCTGCTACTGCTGCTGCTGCTGCTGCTGCTGCTGCTGCTGGTG
>NW_013546114.1:4493-5804 GCF_000499545.2 Eimeria tenella
TGCAGCAGCTTCGCGCCAGTCTGCAGCTACACCAGCACGCCAGATTGCACCCGTAGCAGCAGCAGCAGCGTGTCTGGCTGGGCAGCAGCAGCAGCAGTAGAAGCGCGTTTGGTCGCAGCAGCAGCAGAGGCACGCTTGGCAGCAGCAGCAGCAGCAGCAGCAGCGTGTACTGCAGCAGCAAAAGTGCTACCAACCGAAAATGCAGCAGAGTAAACAGCGAATAAGAAAAAGCAGCAGCACTTTCAGTCCACAGTAAAGCAAAAAGAGCAGCAGCAGCAGCAGCGGCAACAGCAACAGCAACAGCAGCAGCAGCAGCAGCAGCGCTGCTCACCGAGAATATCGCGCCTCTCACTGAAATTCGCCGCCTCAATATCTTCTGTGCAGCACAAGTCTGCAGCGGACCGCAGAAAACAGCAGCAGCAGCAGCAGCTGCAAGACCAGCAGCAGCAGCAGCTGCAAGACCAGCAGCAGCAGCAGCTGCAAGACCAGTAGCAGCAGCAGCAGCTGCAAGAGCAGCAGCAGCAGCAGCAGCGAGAGAAGCTGAGGCAGCAGGATGTGCACCATTCCGACACCCCCACCACAAACAGCAACAGCAGCAGCAGCAGCAGCAGCAGCAGCTCCCGCTGCTAACACACCGCGCGCCTGCAGCCATGACTTAAGGGGGAAGTTTTCTGCTGCTGCTGCTGCACTCCAAGAAGCGTCAGCTGTCTTGCCATCTTCAAGGGCGCAAATCTCAGCAGCAATCTGCAGCAGCAGCAGCAGCAGCAGCCGCAGCAGAAACAGCAGCAGCAAAAACGGAAGCAGATGCAATGAATAGGGAACTACCCTAAGCTGCTGCGGCTAAATGCAAAGAAGACAGATGTATTTCAAGCAGCAGCAGCAAAACCAGCAGCAGCAGCAGCAGCAGTAGAGAGAAGCACACAGCAGCAGTAGCAGAGAGATTCACGCAGCAGCAGCAGTAAATTGAGGCACACAGCAGCAGCCGCAGCAAGGAGAGGCACGCAGCAGCAGCAAAGCGAAGCACACAGCAGCAGCAGCAGCAGCAGCAGCCGCGGCCGTACCTGTGATGCGCAGAAGACGAAGCGCTTGGGAGACAGAATCAGCAGAAGTTGCTGCTGGGTCTCCGTCGCAGTATCTCTGCAGCAGCAGCAGCAGCAAATCTAGCAGCAGCAGCACTTCCGCAGCGCCTGCGGCGCTTGCAGCAGCAGCAGCTCCAGCAGCAGCAGCACCAGCAGCAGCAGCAAGTCGCGCAGCAGCAGCACTTCGGCAGCGCCTGCGGAGCCTGAAGCCGCAGCAGGAGCTGTTGCTGCT
>NW_013542294.1:0-1015 GCF_000499545.2 Eimeria tenella
TCCCACTCGCCGCTGAATATGCATGCCCAAGCCTTTCCGTCCAGCCGAACCAGCAAATCACTGCCCACCCACATCAGCTCCAGCACGTATCCTGATAACCAGAAACTCCAAAGCCTTCTCAACAGCCCGGCCCTGCTTGCCGAAGCAACGACACGCACTGCAACTGCGATCCGACTAACAAGGCTGACAGCGCACGGAATCTCAGACCGGCCGCCTCTCCTCCAAAAGCTATGCCCCACTCCTGCGCTACAAACACAGCTTCTCATTTGCACGTATCCAAACAGCCCCTTCCACACACCAGCGAACCACAACATAACCACGTTGCGCAGCTCCGAAGGCCTGCCTCAAGACCCGAACGGCAAAGCGGCTGGAAAACTCCGCAATTGCACTTCTCTCGCCCAATGTGCGAGACGCACCTCCTAAAAGCCAAAACGCCTAATGCCCTTCCACGAACATACACAGCCGCAAATCAACAAGTCACTAACCGCAAACAAACCACCCCCCGACTCCCACAGTTGCAGTGCGTGTTGGTGCTGCAGGAAGCAGGCCTGGACATGCCTACGATATTCGGTCCAGCCGAACCAGCAAATCACTGCCCACCAACACCAGCTCCCGCACGTATCCTGATAGACACAAGTTCCGAACCCTTCTCAACAGCCCAGCCCTGCTTCCTGCAGCACCAACATGCACTGCAACTGCGAAACAACTCTCAAAGCCGACACTAGCAACGTATCACAGACCGGCTGCTCCTCCTCCAAAACCTTTGCTCCACTCCTGCGCTGCAACCACAGCTTCTCATTTGCACGCATCCAAACAACCCCATCCACACACCAGCAAATTACACACAAGCGAACCACAACACAACCACACTGCGCTGCTGCAAACGCCTGCCTCCGACCCAGAAACGGCAAAGCAGCTGGAAATCAAAGCCATTCCACTTCTCTCGCCCAATGCGCGCCACTCACATCCTATACACAAAACGGCTAACACCTTCCACGCACCTACACAGCCGCAA
>NW_013542294.1:1027-1182 GCF_000499545.2 Eimeria tenella
CAAGTCAATAACGGCAAACAAACCAACCTCCAACTACCACTCGCCGCTTAACATGCCTACGCCATTCCCTTCAGCCGAACCATCAAATCACTGCCCACCAACACGAGCTCTCGCACGTATCCTTATAGTAACAAATTCCGAACACTTCTCAACAG
>NW_013542294.1:1282-1435 GCF_000499545.2 Eimeria tenella
TCACGTAGCCTCATTGTCACAAATTCCGAACCCTTCTCAACAGCCCGGCCCTGCTTCCTGCAGCACCAACACGCACTGCAACTGCGATCCAACTGACAATGCTCACACCCCCCAGGATCCACAGACCGGCCGCCTCTCCTCCAAAACCTATGC
>NW_013542295.1:0-398 GCF_000499545.2 Eimeria tenella
CCAGGGGGCCCCCCAGGGGGGTCCCCAGGGGGGTCCCCAGGGGGGCCCCCAGGGGGGCCCCCAGGGGGCCCCTCGAGGTGGAGAAGTTTCGGAAACCTTCTTGGGAGCCAGAGGAGGATGTAAAGGAACTGTCGAGACACTCCAAAGTGTGGGGCCCCACACTTGAGAAGGAACGAAGGGGGGGAGACAGCGGGGCCTCAGGAGACACTGCAGCAGGTGCTGCTGCTGCTGCTGCTGCTGCTGCTGCTGCTGTTGCGGGCGGTGCTGGTGGGTCTACGCCTGCTTGGCTGTTTGTGTCAGCGGCGGAGACTGAGGCGGCTGCAGGGGGCGGGTCGTGCTGCCGCTGCTGCTGCTGCTGCTGCTGCTGCTGCAGCAGCAGCTGCTCGAGTCTGGCGTGG
>NW_013542295.1:431-633 GCF_000499545.2 Eimeria tenella
GCTGCTACTCGAACATCAAAGGGAAGCCGACGAACTACTATAATGCATTTCCCTTTAAAACTATTTACCCAACGCTCAGCAGCAAAAGAGGCCAAGTTGAGGGCCCTGGGGGCCCCCCCCGAGGGTACTTCTTGCCACAAGGGGCGGGTCAGGGGGCCCCCTGGGGGCCCCTGGGGGCCCCCCGGGGGGCCCCGCCGGGGGC
>NW_013542295.1:820-1006 GCF_000499545.2 Eimeria tenella
CCCCGCTCCCGAGACCTGCAGGGGCCCCCCTCTTTTGCTGCTGCCGCTGCTGCTGCTGCTGCTGCTGCGTCGCTCAGCAGCTGCTCGGAGCTTCCTCTGACACTTGCGGGGGCAGAGTCGCCGCAGCCACATAGTGGGTGTCCATCAGCTGCTGCTGCTGCTGCTGCAGTTGCTGCTGCTGCTGCT
>NW_013542295.1:1047-1297 GCF_000499545.2 Eimeria tenella
CCCAGAGACGCGAAGCCACGAGCAAGGCTGCTGCTAGTGTCTCCAGCAGCAGGTCCTGCTGCGACTGCTGCACCTGCTGGGCCTGCTGCTGTTGCTGCTGTTTCTGCTGCTGTTGATGCTGCGGTTTCTGCTGGTGCTGCTGCTGCTGGCGCGCTCTGAGATACTGGCGAACAGCGCCTGTGTTGGGCTTCCCCTTGTTGCTGCTGCTGCAGCTCCTGCTGCTGCGGCTCCTGCTGCTGCGGCTCCTGCT
>NW_013542295.1:1397-1636 GCF_000499545.2 Eimeria tenella
AGTAGTTTGCTGCAACAGCAGCAGCAAACTCTTCGTTCATCAGCACGTAGCCCTGGAAGTCCAGGTGCGAGAACCCAGTCCCTAAAACAAACCAACAAACAAATAAATAAATAAATAAATAAACCAACCAACGAACAAACAAATAAATAAATAAATAAATAAATTTATTTGTTTGGCTTTTGTTTGGTCTCTCTTTTGTTTTATTTGGCGGCTTATTCGCGGCGAAAAGAGCCACTCTG
>NW_013542295.1:1736-2431 GCF_000499545.2 Eimeria tenella
GCTGGTCTTGCTGCTCCTGCTGTTGCTGCTGCTGCTGCTCCTGGGCGGCGACGACAAGGTTCAGGGAGAGCCTGAGGTTGTTAGCTGCGCGCAGCACCTGCAGCTGCTGCTCCAGTTCTGCTGCTGCGAGCCCCGTTGCTGCCTGCTGGTCGTTTTGCTGCTGCTGCTGCTGCTGCTGTTGCTGCAGGGGGACGGCCAGCAGCTCCGGAGGCAGCGAAGTGCCCAGGGGAGGGAGAGCAGCAGCAGAAGAGGCCCTGCGAGCAACTGCTGCTGCTGCTGCTGCTTCGGAGACTGCTGCCTGCACTGAGGCGCTGCGGGAGCCTCTGCTGCTGTGCTGCAGCAGCCCTGCTGAAGCAGCTGTGGGGCCCCACAGTGGAGACACTGGAGACAGACACCGCAGCCGGGGGCCCCGCGGAGACAGCTGCCGGCCCCTGCTGCTGCTGCCTTTCTGCTGACGGCAAGCAGCAGCAGCAGCAGCAGCAGGGGATGCTTGCAAGCTGGAGGAGACACGCGGAGCCTCAGAAGCAGCAGGTTCAGCTGCTGCTGCGTCAGCAGCTGCAGCAGCAGCAGGTTTTGCTGCTGCTGCAGCACTGACTGCTGGTGCTGATCGAGTGGCGGCCTTCTCAAGCCCCGTAGAAGAACCCTGGCTGCTGCTGCTGCTGCTGCTGCTGCTGCTGCTTCTGCTGCTACCGCTC
>NW_013542295.1:2495-2660 GCF_000499545.2 Eimeria tenella
TTCCGATTGCTGCTGCAGCATTCTCGCCAGCTCCCTTGCCGCTGCCGCCGCCATCTGCAGGTGCAGCAGCAGCAGGAGCAGCAGCAGAAGCAGCAGCAGGAGCAGCAGGAGCAGCAGGAGCAGCAGCAGGAGCAGCAGCAGGAGCAGCAGAAAAAAAAGAAAAAG
>NW_013542295.1:2761-2895 GCF_000499545.2 Eimeria tenella
GCTGCAGCAGCAGCAGCAGAAGAATCCGCCTGCGGAGTCTCACCCAGTTGCAGCCTTCTGCTTCTGCTGCTGCTGTTGCTGTTGCTGTTGCTGCTGGAAAGGCCGGTGCTGCTGCTCTTCAGCAACGCTGGAGG
>NW_013542296.1:0-224 GCF_000499545.2 Eimeria tenella
TGTTTTTGATCTCCTTTTTATTTTTTAGTCTTTTCTTTTACTGCTTGTTTATTTCCATTTTAATTTCCTCCTAAAATCCTTTTTTATTTTTAATCTTTTATTTCCTCATTTATTTCGCTTTTGAATTTCCATTTGAATTTCCATTTGAATTTCCATTTTAATCTCATTTTGAATATCTTCTTAATCCCCTTCCACCCCCTTCCCAATCTCCCCCTGCCACCCCA
>NW_013542296.1:324-532 GCF_000499545.2 Eimeria tenella
TTCGCGGCTCTTTTTGCTGCTCTTTGCATTTTCTTTTCATTTCCAATAATGCAAACTTTTCTAAAACCCGAAAATGCCCTCAAAAGGGCCAACGAACTTCTCTCTATAGGCCAGCAAGATGCTGCGCTTCGCATTCTCCACTCCGCCATCGGCCACCGGCGGTTCAGGTCCGCTGCCTCCCAGTCCTCTGCCCTTGCTTCTTTCCCGC
>NW_013542296.1:578-3594 GCF_000499545.2 Eimeria tenella
CCTCCCCCGAAACCCTCGACCCCCGACCCCCCCCTGTCCCCGTAAACCCTAAACCCCAAACCCTAATTCGGCGTTTGCAGGTGGAGCTGCGTTCCTCGGAGGCGCAGGAGGTGCACCAGGCGCTGCGTCTGGAGTGGGATGTTTACAAAATAATTTTGGACTTGCTGCGGCTGACTCCCAAGTTGGAGAGTCTTTATCACGAGACAGCGCGGAGAGCTTTTGCTTTTTGTCGGCAGCACAAGCGGCCGCAGGAGTTCCGGAGGCTGTGCGAAATGCTGCGGCTGCACTTTTTGCTGCTGCAGCGCAGCAGCAGCAGCAGCAGCAGGGGCCGCGACGAGCTCGAGCCGCTGCTGCGCCCCGAGCTGCACCTCGAGACGCGGCTGCAGCAGCTCGCTGTTGCTGCAGACCTCGAGCTCTGGCGCGAGTGTGCTGCAGCAGCAGAAGACATCTGCAGCTTGGGGCTGCACGACTTGTTCGTGCGTTCGCTGCGCGGGATCGGCTGTGGGGCGGGGATCGGGATCGGGATCGGGATCGGGGGCGCCGCCGAGCCCTTCCCCCGCGCCCGCGAGCGCCTCCCGCGCTGGCTCGCGCTGCTCTACGAAAGACTCAGCAGGGTCTTTTGGGTCGCCAAAAACTACCTTTTCCACGCTCTTGCTGCAGTTCGTTTCTTCCTCCACATCAAGAACTTCAAGAGAAGTGCAGCGCAGCAGGAGCTGCAGAGCCTGGCCAGCGTCGCGGTTTTGGCGGTGCTCGCGGTGCCTCCGGACGCGCAGCAGTCAGCAAACCCTGATTTAGGGTTTGGGGTTGGGGCGCGGGCGCGGGCGCGGGCTCGCGCCTGCCCGCGCGGCGCGGGCCCGCTAAACCACCCGCAGACCGCGCGCCACGCAGCCACTCTTCTGGGGTTTGTAGAGGGTTTAGCAGCAGGGTTTGGGGCTCGCAGGGGCGGGGCGGGAGGGTTTATGGGGTCTAGGGTTTAGGGTTTGGCCCTCAGGGACCGCCGTCAGGAGGACTTCTTCGGCGAAAACAGCATGTTGTCCGTCGCCAACTTCGAACAGCGCAAAAGACTCGCTTTGCTGCTGGGCCACAGCTCCATGCCTTCCCGCAGCAGTTTGCTGCTGGCCTTGGACTCCAAAGACATTCTGCAGCACGCAGCCCCCGCCTGCCAGCAGCTCTTCGCGCTTCTCCAGGCCGAGTTCACCCCCCTCAAGCTCTGGTGCGAGGGTTTAGGGTTTAGGGTTTGCGGGGGAAGCGGGGTCTACGCGTTGGCGTTTGGGGGGTCCACGGGGGTCTAGGGTTTGGGCTTTCGGGTTTGGGGGGCGAAGGCGGGTTTAGGGTTTAGGGCTTCGGGTTTGGGGGGTGAAGTGGGGTTTAGGGTTTGCGGTTTGGGGTGTGAAGTGGGGTTTAGGGTTTGCGGTTTGGGGTGTGAAGTGGGGTTTAGGGTGTGGGGTTTCGGGTTTGGGGGGTGACGTGGGGTTTAGGGTTTAGGGCTTCGGGTTTGGGGGACGAAGTGGGGTTTGGGGTTTGGGGTTTAGGATTTAGGGTTTGGGGGCCTGGTGGGGAACCGCTGAGGAAGCGGGCAGGCCGCCGGGGAGACGCGGGCGGGGGCGCGTGAGGGTTTAGGGTTTAGGGTTTGGGGTTTGTGCTGCAGCTCGCTGTGCGAGCCGCTGCTGAAGGAGCTGGAGCAGCAGCCGCTGCTGCAGCCCTATGTGCCCGCGCTGAAGCGGGTGGTTATCAGCCAACTGACGCAGCAGCTGGCGAGGGTTTACGTGAGTTTGTCAATAGATCATTTCACAACTCAAGTTTGTCCCGAGGGTTTTCTGTCTTGGCCGGAAGCAGAGAAGCTGTTGGTGTCTCTGGCGCACAGCAGCCGCCGCGGCGCTGCAGCAGACGGCAGCAGCAGCGCAGCAGCAGCAGCAGCAGCAGCAGCAGCAGCAGCCAACGAGCCCGACGCCTTCAGCGTCCGCATCGACTACGCAGCTAAAGCCCTCATCTTCGCCGAAGCAGATGTTTGTCCCGAGAGGCACATTCGCAACACCCTCGCCTCCCTCTCCCGCGCCCTCGACACGTAAACCCTAAACCCTAAACCCTAAACCCTAGGCAGGGGGGGCGCAGGCCCGGCGAGGGTTTGGGGTTTGCGGGTGCGCCCGCGCCGCTGGGCCCTGCGCTCGGGGCCCCCAGCGGGGCTCCCGCGCCCGCGCTGCTCTAGGGTTTAGGGTTTAGGGTTTGGGGTTTGGGGTGTTTTGCTGCAGCGCCGTGCAGTGCCTGCAGCCCGAAGAGACACTCGAGCAGCAGCAAGAACGCCTCGCCTACCAGCAGGCCATCCCAAAGAGACTCGAAGCAGAAGCAGCTAAAATGAGTCAGCAGCAGCAGCAGCAGCAGCACTCACAGCAGCAGCAGCAGTAGCTGCAGTAGCGCCTCTTCTCTCTGCTGCTTGAGCGCCCTCTTTGTGGGCCCAGGCCCTCGGCTTTAGGGCGTAGGGTTCAGGGTTTAGGGTTTAGGGTTTAGGGTTTGCGGTTCAGATGAGCGGCTGCGGCGCACGAACTTGCGGCGGCTGGAGAAGCAGGAGGAGCAGCAAAAGTTGGAGGAAGAAAGAAGACTCCGCGAGGCCGAACAAAGACGCGTCGAGGAGAAACAAGGCAAGCCCCCTGGCTAGCTAGCTGGCTAGCTAGCTAGCTAGCTAGCCAGCTGGCTGGCGAGCTAGCTGGCTAGCTGGTGGTGCTGAGTCTTCGTGTTTGTTCCCGGCGTTCTCAGTTGGTAGCTGGCTAGCAAGTCTCCTAGCCAGTTTCCCAGCTAGCTAGCTAGCTAGCCTCCCAGCTAGCTAGCTAGCTACCCTCCCAGCTAGCTAGCTAGCTAGCCATCTAGCTCCCCAGCAAACCACACAGCCCGCCACCCGTCCACCTACCGAGCAACCTAGCTAGCCAGCACCTGAGCGCCCTCTGCGTCTCCCCACTGCCTCCCCTCTCCCCACCCCCCGCTGCTGCTGCTGCTGCTGCTGCTGCTGCTGCTGCTGCAGAGC
>NW_013542296.1:3650-4340 GCF_000499545.2 Eimeria tenella
GTGGAGCAGCGGCAGCAGGAGGAGCGGATTCGCGTGCGCAGCGAAACTGCTGCGCTGATGCTGGACGAGATAAAGCGAATTGGCGGCCGCGACAGCAAAATAACAATAAAGGGGAAGCAGCTGACTGACATCAACATCCAGGATGTGCTGGACGGACACGTGGACTACGACGACCTCGAGAAGGCGCAGAGGCTCCAGCTCCACAACGTCCGTGGCTAGCTGGCTGGCTAGCTGGCTAGCTGCGGGCTGCGCCAAGCGCCGGCGCGGGGGGAGCGATGGGGGCCGAGCTGGCTAGCTAGCTAGTTGGCTAGCTAGCCAGCTAGCTAGCTAGATAGATTGGTGGCCTTCCTAGCTAGCTAGGTGTCCCAGCTAGCTAGCTAGGTGTCCCAGCTAGCTAGCTAGCCAGCTAGCTAGCTTGCTGGGTAGCTAGCTAGCTAGTTTACCGAAGGAGGGTCGTGTAGTGCTAGTGTTATACACTAGCGGGGTAGGGAGTGAATGGGGGTGGGACTTGCAGCTAGCTGCCGTGCTGCTGCTGCTGCTGCTGCTGCTGCAGGAGCGTCTGCTGCGGGTGCGGCAGCGGCGGCTGAATCTGAAGAAAGTGTCGCACTACATTCGGGCCTGTCGAGAAGCAGAGCTGCCGCTGCTGGCTGCCTGGGCGCAGCAGCAGCTCGAAGCAGACCGCAGGGTGCT
>NW_013542296.1:4358-4632 GCF_000499545.2 Eimeria tenella
GCAGCTGCAAAACAAGCACGAGGAAGGCAAGCAGCAGCAGCAGCAGCAGCAGTGGAGGTGGCAGCGTTGTTGTTACTGTTGTGTTTTCGTGCTGCTCACTTGCTGCTTTTTTCCAGTTTCCACTCAGGCGTGCTGAAAGCGCAGTTTAGGTGAAGAATGAACTGCTGCTGCTGCTGCTGCTGCTGCTTGCAGAGCACCGTGCTGCATTTGCTGCTGCTCTTGAGGAGAAGGCGGCCTTCGACGGAGTGCAGGAGGACAAGCAGCAGTGGGGGGC
>NW_013542297.1:0-263 GCF_000499545.2 Eimeria tenella
GCCAAAGAAGCCTCCGCAGCTTCTGCTGCTGCTGCCTTCCTCTTCTTTTGCTTATTTGCTTTTATTTATTTGCTTTTGTTGCATTTTAAGAGTCTAATTTGTATTTCCAATTGTCTAACTGATATTTAAATTTAAAGTTGCTGCTGCTGTTGCTGCTGGGGTTTCTGGTAGCTGCTGCTGCTTGTTCCTCACTATTCTGGGGAGCCTGGTTGCTGCTGCGCGTCTTCTTGCGGCTGCTGCTGCGGCGGCTGCGGCCCCTTGTA
>NW_013542297.1:309-1091 GCF_000499545.2 Eimeria tenella
GATATCTGCTGGTGCTGCTTGTTTCTCCTTTTACTTCACTTGCTGCTCGTGGGGCCGTGGCTGCTGCTGCTGGCTTCCCTGCTGCTGCTGAGGCCGTTGGCAGCTGCTGCTTGGTGCTGGTTTGCTACACTTGCTGCAGCATGCAGCCCTGGCCGCTGCTGCTCGCTTCCCCGCTGCTTCTGCTGCTGCTGCTGCTGTTGGGGCCCGTGGCAGCCGCTTTTTCATGCTGCTCTGCTGCACTTGCTGCTGCTGCTGCTGCTGCTGCTGCTGCAGGTCTTCGAGGCCCTCAAAATCCGGCGCCGGGGGCGGGGCCGTTGGGGCCTTTTGGCTTTGAATGAAACTTTTGGCTGCAAGCAGCAGCTGCGGTATTTTGTCCTCACGCTGCACCAGCTGCTGGTCGTGCGGCCCCACACGCAGCAGCAGCAGCAGCAGCAGCAGGCCCTCAGCAGCAACGGCAGCGCCGAAACAGCGGCCACGCGAGGTCAGCGGCAATTCCTGGCTCGCTGGGGTGCTGCTGCTGCTACCTGCGAGGCGTCGCTGTTGCTGCGACTGCGCTGCTGCTGCTGCGAAAGCGCTGCTACTGCTGCGAATGCGCTGCTACTGCTGCTGCTACTGCTGTTGAAGCTGATGGTGATCCTACTGCTGCTGCTGCTGCTGCTTGGGACTGCAGTGGCTGCAGAGTTCCTCAGCTTCTTTTGTGTGTCTGGCTGTCTTGCTGCAGACTCAGCAGCAGCAGGGGCCCCCCCCAGCGGCTCGCTGCTGCAGCCGCGGCGCAGCAGCGG
>NW_013542297.1:1118-1292 GCF_000499545.2 Eimeria tenella
CCCCTGGGCTGTTGTGGGTTTAAAAGAGACAATAAAGTCTTTGCAGTCATTCCAGGAAAAGGCCAAAGGCGCGTTGCGCACTTCTGCAGCAGCAGGTCAGCTGCTGCTGCTGTTGCTGCTGCTGCTGCTGCCGCTGTTGACGCCCGCATGGTTGCTGCTGCTGCTGTTTTACCT
>NW_013542297.1:1382-1532 GCF_000499545.2 Eimeria tenella
GCTGCTGCTGTCGCTGCTTGTGTCTGTCGGTTGGTCTGTGGGGAGGGGCTTTGGCTGCTGTCTCCGCGCCAGTGGTCATCTGCAGACTGCAGCAGCAAACGCTGCTGCGGCTGCTGCTGCTGCTACTGCTGCTACCGCTACTACTGCTGC
>NW_013542298.1:0-236 GCF_000499545.2 Eimeria tenella
TGCATGCATGCATGCATGCATGCATGCATGCATGCATGCATGCATGCATGCATGCATGCACACATGCACGCATGCGGGAAGCAGCAGCCTCACTTGGGCCTCCTGAAGAGAGTACATCGGCCTGAGGACGACAATGTTGCGTCGGGCCCTCCCCACTGCCTCCTCTGAGTCCCAGCTCAGCAGCCTGCACCAGCAGCAGCAGCAGCAGCAGCAGCAGCAGCAGCAGCAGCAGCGGG
>NW_013542298.1:290-1208 GCF_000499545.2 Eimeria tenella
AAAACCCCACCAAACCCCCCGCGAGCTCCTCCCCCAGCCATCCACCCCCCTCCCCGTCTCTGCCTGCATGCAAGCAGCCCCCAAGTGCATGCGTGCACTTGCACGCACGCATGCATGCATGCATGCATGCATGCATGCATGCATGCATGCATGCATGCATGCATGCAGACCGACCTGGCCTGCTCCTGACGAGCAGCAAGGATTTGTTTGCGGCGCTTCCTCAAGGCCGCCTGCTGCACCGCCGAAGCCCCAAAAGACTGCGCAGGACTTTCGCCCTTTTGCTGCTGCTTCTTCGAGAAGTCCGCGCGAGACACCTGGTGCATGCAAATGCATGCATGCATGCATGCACACGCATGCAAATGCATGCATGCAATTGCAAGCATGCATGCATGCATGCATGCGTGCGTGCGTGCACCTTTCGTGGCGGTGGCCGCATGCACGCTGGGGGCGGGGTGTCTCTACAGCCCCAGCCCCAGCCCCTACCCCCTACCCCCTACCCCCTAAACCCTAAACCCTAAACCCTAAACCCTAAACCCTAAAGCCTAAAGCCTAAAGCCTAAAGCCTAAAGCCTAAAGCCTAAAGCCTAAAGCCTAAACCCTAAAGCCTAAACCCTAAAGCCTAAAGCCTAAACCCTAAACCCTAAACCCTAAACCCTAAACCCTAAACCCTAAACCCTACCCGAATGGTGTGCGTGTCGCTGAGGCGGTGCTGGTCGAAGTAGCGAATGGCCACCTCCACGCTGGCCTCGTGGGCGAAGCTGATGAGGCAGTCGCCTTTGAAGGCGCCGCTGCTGCTGCAGTAAAGCCGGATCTTCGGCTGCACTGCGGGCCCGCACGCGCATGCACGCATGCATGCGCATGCAGCAGCAGCAGCAGCAACTGCAGCAGCAGCAGCAGCAGCAACTGCAGCAGCAGCAG
>NW_013542298.1:1233-1414 GCF_000499545.2 Eimeria tenella
CCCCCAAAAGTCCTTCAGAAGGGCCCCTAGGGCCCACCACAGACCCAGAGAGGGCCCCAGGGGGCCCCCAGTGGGTCTCAGGGGGCCCCAGGGGTCCCCAAGGGGCTCCACAAGGGCCCAGGACAGGCAGGAGCTGGGCGGAGTCTCTAATTCTGAGGAGATCTGCTGCTGCTGCTGGTGG
>NW_013542298.1:1514-2046 GCF_000499545.2 Eimeria tenella
CCGCTTTTTTGAAGAGTTCCGCAATTTGCTGCTGCGAGAAGTGCAGCGGGAGGCCCGAAACATAAATGTTTGGGTTTTTCTTGGGAGCAACAAATTCTCCATTTTCTCTTTTCCTTTTTTTCCTTTCTCTGTAAGCTCTTCTCTTCTCCGCATTTTCCAGCTTCCGCTGCTGCAGCTCCTTTTCCTCCGCGCTGAGGCCTTCTGCTGCTGCTGCTGCTGCTGCAGCAGCAGGGGGGTCTCCGGGGGTTCCCGGGGACCCCGGGGACCCGTTTGGGGCCCCCGACGGGCCCCCTGCTGCTGCTGCTGCTGCTGCTGCAGGGCCACCAGCGGCCTCGGGGCCTGCTGCTGCGCCGGACTTGGGGGCCTTCACTGCAGCAGCAACAGCAGCAAGCAGCAGCGCGTCTTCTGAAGGTTGTCCGCTGCTGCTGCCTTCTCCTGCTGTCGCCAGCACAAACTCGTAGTCCTGCAGCCACTCCACGCACGCACTCCGTGCTGCTGCAGCAGCAGCAGCAGCCGCAGCAGCAGCCGCCGC
>NW_013542298.1:2181-2762 GCF_000499545.2 Eimeria tenella
CAGCAGCAGCAGCTGCAGCAGCAGCAACAGCAGCAGCAGCTGCAGCAGCAGCGACAGCTCACGCGTTTGCTTCTCCAGACTTTGTCGACAGTGTCGAAGACCATCCACTGGCCATCAGGTCCACAATATTTAAGTGCTGCATCAACTTGCGAAAAAGGGACTCTTGCTGCTGCTGCTGCTGCTGCTGCTCCCGCAACAGCAAGTGCTGCTGCCTTCTCGGTGGCCGCGCGCCGCTTCTTGCCGGGCACTGCAGCAGCAGCAGCAGCAGCAAAGGCAGCAGCAGCTTCTGCCTCCGCAGCGAGCTCCGCCTTGGCCGCGAGCGCTGCAGCCTCCTCCTCCTGCTGCTGCTGCTGCTGCTGCCAGCCCCGCAGCGCAGCAGCAACAACTGGGTGGTCACATACAGTGGTCCACTGGTCCTCTCCCTGCCGCAGCACATAAGTCAATCCATCAATTAAATTCCAAACAAAATAAACTCCCAATCCCGACAGAGTCAGGGGCCCCACGACGCAGCTGCCGTCCCCAAAGCCCTGCACGCTGCTGCTGCTGCTGCTGCTGCTGCTGCTGCTGTTGGCGGGGGGGGT
>NW_013542298.1:2857-2990 GCF_000499545.2 Eimeria tenella
TGTCGGTCGTGGCGGCGGTGCTGCTGTTGGTGGTGGTGGTGCTGCTGCTGCTGCTGGACTCGCCGGGGAGGCCCTCGCTGCTGCTGCTGCCGCCGTTGCTCCCGTCGCGGATGCTGCTGCTGCGGGTGGCGCG
>NW_013542298.1:3090-3697 GCF_000499545.2 Eimeria tenella
TGCTGCTGCTGCTGCTGCTCCCGTTGCTGCTGGGCTGCGGCGAACTTGTTGCCTCTCCCTCAGAGGCTGCCCGTTTGCGGTCGGTGCTGCTGCAGCTGTCTTCTTGCTGCTGCTGCTGCTCTTCCTGCTGCTGCGGCTGCTCCGGTTGCTGGTCCGTCGGCTTCCCGTCTTGCTGCTCTTGCTGCTGTTCTTGCTGCTGCTGCTGCTGCTGCAGTTGCAGCTGCCGCTGCTGCTCCTGCTGCAGCACCTTCATCGCATCTTGAGGAAGTATAACATACCACTCCGCCACCTCTGCTGCAGCAGCCTCCTCGCAGGGGGCCCCCTCAGGGTTGGGGCCCCCCTCTGGGTTGGGGGCCCCCTCAGGGTTGGGGGGCCCCTGAGGCTTGGGGGCCCCCTCGGGGTTGCGGGCCCCCTGGGGGTTGGGGGCCCCCTCGGGGATAGGGGCCCCCTCTTGTTTGGGGGCCCCCTGGGTATCGGGAGGCCCCTGGGGGCTGGGGGCCCCCTGCTTCGAGGGCTCTGCTGCGTCCTGGGAAAGCGGGGGCTCTTCTGCGTTGGGGCCAGCAGCAGCAGCAGCAGGAGCGGCAGCAACGGCTGGCCGGGGGCCCCC
>NW_013542298.1:3796-4111 GCF_000499545.2 Eimeria tenella
AGCAGCAGCTAGAAAGACAAAAAAGAATATTTTAAAGCATTTAAATGGCACTTTTAATGCAGCTAACGGCCAGAAAGACTCGGGCCTGGCTCTTGTGCCGCTGCTGCTCTTGAGGCCCCGGGTGTCGGGGGCCCCCTGGCCGCACTGCGGAGCCCCTGGACGTGCGCAGCCCGCCTGAGCTGCTTTTTAGAAGATCTAAATACAATTAAATAATTTAATTAAATCAATTTAAATATTTAAAACCAGAAATGCGCTGCGCGGGGCCCCTGGGTGGCCTGGGTTTGCCGCAGCACCAGCAGCGCCGCTGCAGCAGCA
>NW_013542299.1:0-193 GCF_000499545.2 Eimeria tenella
AAGTGTGGGGTGCATGCGCGTCACCGGGAGGGGCTGCCTCTCGGAACATATTGTGAGGATTCCATCTTTAACAAATGACTCTCATGTTAGAGGAGATGATGGGGCTGGAGAGGGTTTAACAATTGAGCTGAATGGGGGGCCCCTGGGCCCCTGCAGCAGCAGCAGCAGCAGCAGCTGCTGCAGCAGCGGCTGC
>NW_013542299.1:347-776 GCF_000499545.2 Eimeria tenella
TGCTGCTGCTGCTGCTGCGCAGGGGCCCCCCAGTGAGGGGGGGCCCCCCAACAAAGAAAAAGAAGCAGGACTTTGGGCTGCACCTCTTTGGAGCAGCTGCGACTCTTTAGGGTTTGCATTTGGGTTTCCTTCTTTGGAGCTTCCGAGCTACGGTGTGCATACACCTGGGGGCCCCTCCGCGGGCTTCGGGGTGTCCACGGCCGCTGCAGCAGCAGCAGCAGCAGCAGCAGCAGAAAGCAGCAGCGTCGAGGGCCTCTACCTCCGCCCCATCTGCAGCAGACTCCCCAGCCGCACCACCAGCATTTGTGGGGAGCTCGAGGGGCCCCCCAGTGCGGACTGGGGCCCCTGCCGCATAGACACCAGGGGCCCCGAAGAGGGTCTTGAGGGCCCCGGGGGCCCCGGGGGCCCCGGGGGCCCCGGGGCCCCCGG
>NW_013542299.1:845-1283 GCF_000499545.2 Eimeria tenella
GCCACTTCTGCTGCTGGGGCCCACCCCTTTGCCTTCAGCTTCTTCAGCGCAACTCCCAAGTCCCACAGGGCAGCTTCGCCCATCTGCAGCTGACCCCGCCCCTGCAGCAGCAGCAGCAGCAGCAGCAGCAGCAGCAAATGCTGCTGCTGCTGCAGAAGCAGCAGCAGACGCAGCAGCAGCAGCGGCCGCGGAGGCAAAACCGGCGTAGGAGCCCCGGAATAAGGGGAAAGTCCACCGGGACCCAAGCAGCAGCAGCAGCAGCAGCAGCAGCAGGTGGACCAGTGGTCCAGTGCGGGTGCAGCTGCAGCAAAGAGCAGGACGGAGCGAGGAAAGAGAAGCGCAAATGAAGAAAAGTTTGAAATAAAAGAAAAGTTGAAAAGTGAAAGCCGCAAAGGTGCGGCTTGCTGCGTCGAGAAGCGCCACGCACGAGATGTACGT
>NW_013542300.1:0-251 GCF_000499545.2 Eimeria tenella
ACAAAAGAACCAGCTGCTGCTGCAGCAGCAGCAAGAGGGCCTCGCGGGGCCTCCCTAGCTGCCTGCAGGCAAAATGCCCTTCTAGGGGCCCCCTGGGGCCCCTCTCGAAGGCCCTGGGGGCCCCTCTAGGGGCCCCCTTGGGGCCCCCACATGGTGCCCCTTGGGGGCCCCCAAATCAGGGGCCCCCTTGGGGGCCCCTGCAAGGGCACTTATGAGGCTCTTGGAGGGCCCCCTGGGGGAGACCCAAGGGG
>NW_013542300.1:351-553 GCF_000499545.2 Eimeria tenella
CTGAGAGGCCCCCAAGGGGGCCCCCTAGGGGACCTGAGGGGCCCCCATGGGGGCCCCTAATGAGCCCTTAGGAGGGCTAGAGAAGCTTCAAGTGGCCCGTTATCTTGTCGATGCGGCCGACTGGAGCTGCGAGCAGCAGCAGCAGCAGCAACAGCAGCAGCAGCAGCAGCAGCAGCACAGGGACTGATGAGCTAAAAGTAAC
>NW_013542300.1:1034-1587 GCF_000499545.2 Eimeria tenella
GCCGCTGTTACTGCTGCTGCTGCCATTCCTGCTGGTGCTGCTGCTGCCATTCCTGCTGCTGCTGCTGCTGCTGCCTCACCAGGCCCCACAGCAATGGCCGTCATTGACCCTCTGGGTACTTGGGTGCGCCCCTGCAAACAGCCGCAGCCACAAAGCAGGGGTTTCCCGCTGCTGCTGCTGCTGCTGTTGCTGCTGCTGCTTTTGCTGCTGCTGCTGCTGTTACTGCTACTGCTGTTGCTGCTCTTGCTGCTGCTGCTGGGGGCTTCTAGTGCCCGCAGGGAGCCCCAGAAGCACACAGCCATTGAGGTGTCTATACAGGTGAGGGCCAGACAGTGCAGCCACATTTAGCAAACCCTTAACCCTAAACCCTAAGGCGCAAACCCTAGACCCTAAACCCTAAGTCCTCGATGTAGTACTCACTGCGTCGTGGATGCAGCAAGCGTTGAGCCCTGCCTGCATCGCCTCCTTCACAATCTGAAGTCCCGTCTCTTCGTCCTGAGCAGCAGCAGCAGCAGCAGCAGCAGCGGCAGCAGCAGCGGCAGCAGCAGCAGCA
>NW_013542300.1:1687-1842 GCF_000499545.2 Eimeria tenella
GAAGCTCTACACAGCGCCCAGCAACAGCAGCACCACTTCCTAAGAATTCCAAAACCCCCCAAAGCCCCGACAGAAGGCACTTTTGCCACTACGAAGCAGCAGCAGCAGCAGCAGCAGCAGCAGCAGCAGCAGGTCTAAGGGCTCACTGGCAGCTT
>NW_013542300.1:1942-2173 GCF_000499545.2 Eimeria tenella
GGCGCTGCTTCTCCATTCAGTTGAGGCAGCAACTGGGGGCCCCCCACTCTTCCTTTTTCTTCAGCAGCAAGCCACTTTTCCAGTACCCGTGGGGGCCTCCCGGGGGCCCCCCAGGGGCCCCCCTTAGTGGGGCCCCCAGGGGGCCCCTGCCGAAAAGGGGCCCCCTGCGGCTTGAGAGATCTCCTTTCGCCTATGGCAGCAGCAGCAGCAACAACAACAGCAGCAGCAACA
>NW_013542300.1:2273-2909 GCF_000499545.2 Eimeria tenella
AGGACCACCTTGGCCTCTCCCTGCTGCTCCCAAGAGTCCAGCCAGACAGCGAGGGCCCCCAGGGCCTCCAGCTTGGGGCCCCCCAGCTTGGGGGCCCCCTGAGGGCCCCCCTGGGGTCCCCCGGGGGGGCCCCCCTGGGGGCCCCCCGGGGGCCCCCTATTAAGTTCTGCTGCTAAAAGGGCCTCAGCAGCTCTGCGCGCTTTTCTATAGGCCCCCAGAGCTGCGTGGGAACACTGCGCTGCCATTTTGCCTTTGCCCATTCCCAGGTCTGAGGAATGCGCAAACAGCTAGCTAGCTAGCTAGCTAGCTAGCTGGCTAGCTAGCTAGCTAGCTAGCTGGGTAGTTGGCTAGCTAACTAGCTGGGTAGTTGGCTGGCTAACTAGCTGGGTAGTTGGCTAGCTGGCTGGGTAGCTGGGTAGCTGCGGATAGCAGGCTGCGTAAAGAGCTAGCTACCTAGCTGGCTAGCTAGCTGGCTAGCTAGCTGACTAGCTGGCGAGCTCCTTAGCTAGCTAGCTGGCTAGCTAGCTCGCGGGAAGAATGGTTAGCGAACTAGCTAGCTAGCTAGCTAGCTAGCCAGCCAGCCAGCCAGCTAGCTAGCTAGCTAGCTAGCTAGCTAGCCGGGGAGGCGCATAGGCA
>NW_013542301.1:0-804 GCF_000499545.2 Eimeria tenella
TCTGTGTGTGTGCCTTGTGGTGGCGGGGGGCCCTCTTGGGGGCCCCCGGCTCCTCCATGCCTTCAGCCCCGAAGAAGACGGGGAAGGTGCCGTTGCTGCTGCCGTTGCTGCTGCCGCTGCTGCTGCTGCTGCAGTGCCCCAGAGCAGCAGAAGCAAACACTGGATACGTTGGGGCTTGGTGCCGCATGCGCCGCAGCAGCACTTCAAGCCGCAGCAGCGAAGAGCAGAAGAGAGAAGGGTAAAGGGGCGGGAGACAAAGGAGACACTTTTTGAGGTCTGCTGCAGCAGCAGCTCGCAGCCCCGCTGCTCCTCGCTCTCCTGCTGCTGCTGCTGCTGCTGCTGCAGCTGGGGAGAAAGTCTCCGAGTCCTCTCCATCCCACTGCGGGTCCGGGCGCTTGGCGTTGGGGAGGCTGGCAGAAGCAGGGGCGAAGGGGTAGCTGGTGCCTGGTGCTGCTGCGGCTCCTGCAGCAGCAGCAGAAGCTGCTGCAGCAGCTGCGGGCCCCGCAGAAGGAGCTGCAGCAGCAAGGGGACAGAGGAAGGGGAGTTTGTGTCTCTTGAGGGCGAGCTGGCGCAGACAAGCAGCAGCAAAGCTGCTGCTGACCTTGCGGCGGAAGGCGTGTGCTGCATGCACTGCAGCAAGTGCTGCAGCTCCTGCTGCTGTGTCCTCCCGCTGCTGCGGCAGCAGCAAAGGAGACAGGTGCAGCGGGGGCCTCTTGTCACAAAGCGGCAGCAAACAAAAGGCCCTGCAGAAGCAAGAAAAGGGGGGCAGCGGCGGCAGCGGCAGGGGGGGGCCCCGCCGCGCCC
>NW_013542301.1:904-1333 GCF_000499545.2 Eimeria tenella
GGTCTAGGGTTTACAGCTGGGAACCCTAATCTAGGGTTTAGGGTTTACACATGGGAACCCTAAACTAGGGTTTAGGGTTTAGACCCACCTGATGGCGTCTATGCCATAAAACTCAGGATAAGGCTGAGGGAAAATGGAGGCGTGGTGAATGAAATAAAGCTGCACATTCTTGACTACGCAGCCCCGGTGGATGCCTGAGCCAAAACCCTAAACCCTAAACCCTAAACCCTAAACCCTAGGCCCCAAGCTCTGAACTCTAAACCCTTAATGGCAAACAACAAAGCCCTAGGGTCCGGGTTCGCATTTGCATCAACAACGGCATTTGAAGACGAAGGGTTTAGGGTTTAGGGTTTATGGGGGCCTCCCTACGGTTTAGGGTTTGTGGGGGCCTCCCTAGGGTTTAGGGTTTATGGGTGCCTTTCAAGGTTT
>NW_013542301.1:1345-2175 GCF_000499545.2 Eimeria tenella
ACGACGGGCCCGCCTCGTTCTCCCGCAGCAAAAAGTTCGAAGCAAACGCAGAATAAAAGCGGGAGCAGCTGCAGCCCATCAGCTCGCAGTAACTCAACGCGAAACGCCTGCAGCAGCAGCAGCAGCAGCAGCAGCAGACGGTGCAGCAGCAACCATCAAAAATGTAAAACTAAGTCGCTTCGCCAGCATATGCTGGCTCGCCCACAGCAATGCCTAGACCTTTCGATACAGCACCGCTGCATGGGCTAGCTGCAGCAGCAGCAGCAGCAGCAACAACAGCAGCAGCAACAGCAGCAGCAGCAGGGGTGCTTACTGTTCACTAAGAGGCAGCCGCTGGAAGAAAGGAGCGAGGGGCTGCAGCAGCAGCCTCTTGTCGGAGACAGTTTGTGAAGAGAAGTTCAGCACGAAGAGACACAGCACGTGGCGTCCCTGCAGCAGCGCCACCTCCTGCTGCTGCTGCAGCTGCTGCAGCTGCTGCAGCTGCTGGACCTGCTGCTGCTGCGGCTGAAGCAGCAGCAGGTCGTCGAGCTTTTGGTTGTCTGGAGTGAAAACCCTCTTGGCAAGAAAAGCAGCAAGCTCAAGAAGTTGGTCTCTATCGATTCGGGCGAAGGCGACGACGGGGCCATCTCCTGCTTGCTGCTGCTGCTGCTGCTGCTGCTGCTGGAGGAGATCCTGCTCAGTGCTGCTTCTGCTGTAGGAGTCCCACTCGGAGCTGCTGGTGTCGCTGCCGTACATGGAGACTGCTGTGGGCATGCTGGAAGGGTCGCTGGCGCCGACGGGGGAGCTGCTGCTGCTGCTGCTGCTGCTGCTGCTGCTGTTGCTGCTGCTGC
>NW_013542301.1:2243-2476 GCF_000499545.2 Eimeria tenella
GCGGGACTGCAGCGGCGACACCAGCACGCTCAGGAGGCTGTTGACGCGCTTGCTGCTGCCGGGAGCTGCAGCAGCAGCAGTTGCTGCTGCTGCTGTTGCTGCTGCTGCTGCTGCCTCAGCCCCCTTGGACGCCCTCCTGGGCCTCGCCGAGGCGTGGTGCTGCTTGCTGCGGTGCTTGCGGCTGCGGCTGTGTCCGCGGTGCTTGCGGGGCTGCTGCTGCGGCTGCTGCTGCT
>NW_013542302.1:0-3617 GCF_000499545.2 Eimeria tenella
CCCCGGGGGGGCCCCCAAGGCGCAAGGGGCCCCGGAAGTAGGGTTTCAAAGAGAGAAAACCCTTTGAGGTTTCATTTGGTGGTGGTGCCCCCCAGAGGGGGAGAAGGGGGAAAAGAATTATTTATTTGTGATGGAATTTATATCGACAATTTAGGGTTTAGGCTTTGGGGGCATAGAGAGAGTTCGCTGAGGGCTTTGGTGGCCTGGTGGAAAGAAACTGGATACTGGAATGTGAGCTGCTGCTGCTGCTGCTGCTGCTGTTTTGGTGCTGCTGCGGCTGTGGTGCTGCTGTTGGTCTTGCTGCTGCTGTTTTTTAGCTCTGCTGCTGCTTTGCTGCAGTTGCTGCTGCCGCTGCTGCTGGGGGGGTATGGCCTGCAGCAGCAGCAGCGGGGGTGCCGTCGCTTTGCTGCTGCAGCAGCACTTGCTGCTGCTTGTTAAAGAGCTGCTTGATTCTCTAAATTCCCCTGTGTTTCCTTTATTGTTTCATTCTTTAATTCAATTATATTTTTTAAATTGAATAGTATATTCTAAATTGAATAATATCTTTGGAAGTAAATAATATCTTTATTTAATTATTTAATTATTTAATGCTTTTAAATTGTTTCTTTTAAATATCCACTAATGCATTTGTTTGTCTCTAATCAATTTGCTGCTTCCAATTGCCTGCGCTGAGTGCCCACGGGACCAAAACCCTAAACCCTAAACCCCAAACCCTAAACCCTAAACCCTAAACCCTCTGCGGGCCTGCAGCGGCGGCAACACGTGGCGGAGTATGCGCGGGAGAAGCAGCGGCTGATGGCGGAGGCAGCAGCACGGCGGCGGCAGCGGGAGCTGCTGGAGGCGCAGCAGCAGCAGCAGCAGCTGCTGCTGCAGCAGCAGCAGCAGCACTACGTAGACACCGCCATACAGCCCAGAAAAGACAGAGTCGCTCGCGAGTACATTGAGCGAGCAGCACGAGCTGTCTATACACCTAAAATCGGGGGAGAGATCCGACAGAGGCCCCCCTATTACGGGGGCCCCTCTCCGTACCCGGGGGCCCCCCGGGGGCCCCCGGGGGGCCCCCAGGGGGGCCCCTACTCCCAAAGCCTAGAGGCTGAGGGGGACAGACACTGGGGACACTCCGAAAGAGACAACAGCTATTATGGGAGGCCTCGAGATGAGGGGTTTAGGGATAGGGGGGGGCCCCGGGGGGCACCCCGGGGGGCCCCCCTGGGGGCCCCCCAGGGGGGCCCCCGCGGGGGGCCCCCTCATGAAGACAGCCACAGGTGGGGGCCCCCGCATGGAGACAGATACAACAGAAGCAGCTGGAAGCAGCAGAGAGAAGACAGAGAAGGGACTTATTACTAAACCCTAAACCCTAAACCCTAAACCTCGCAGCCAGCCGAGACACGGTCGGCTCTTTTGGTTTAACCTCTTGGCCCATTGCGTGTGCGTCTAATGTCGAGCGAGGGTTTAGGGTTTAGGGTTTAGGGTCTAGGGTTTGCAGAAGCTCGCTATTACGGCTGTTGAGAAAAAGTGCCCGCTGCGGAACCGGCGCTTGCAAAGGGTTGTGCAGTCAACTAGCGTTTAGGGTTTAGGGTTTGGGTATTAGGGTTTAGGGTTTAGGGTTTAGCATGGAGGCGAGTTCACTCTCGGCCTTCTGGAGCTCTGCTGCTGCTTGTCGCTGCTGTTTGGCGAACTCTTTAGCGTCCTGAGCCTCCTAAAAGTAGGGTTTAGGGTTTAGGGTTTAGGTTAGGGTTTAGGGTTTAGGTTAGGGTTTAGGGTTTAGGGTTTGGGACTTTTAGGGTCACCTGCATGGCCAGGGGATCTAGGCGTTCCTTCTCTTCCAAAGACGCGCTGGGCACTGGGCCGTCTGGCCTGAAAATTAGGGTTTAGGGTTTAGGGTTTAGGGTTTGGGTGTTGTGGACGGACACGGTGCGGTGTTGTGTCGCCCATTGGTAGTCCTCTCGAGCTCTGCAGCGAGGGTTTAGGGTTTAGGGTTTAGGGTTTGCGAAAATACAAGTGTTTTTTATTTCTTTACTCTTCTTCTTCTTTTGCAAAGTCCTCTTCAGTGAAGGGCGCCGCCTCCTGCAGCCAAGGCCAAACGTGAAGGGCGTAATTAGGGTTTAGGGTTTAGGGTTTATGGTTTAGATGTTATTGGTTACATCTGTTTTCGTGTTTTCAAATTAAAAGGAATAAATTAATTTTAAACATGCAGATGCCTCTGTACAGACACCGCGCAAGAGTTTGGGATTTGTATGCAGCAAGTCCTCTTGTCTTCCGATTAGGGTTTAGCGTTTAGGGTTTAGGGTCTAGGGTTTAGGGTTTGTTTTGTCTCACCTCTTCTTGGCGTTCGATTCGCTGAATGAAGCGGCTTGGCGCCAGCAGCAGCAGCTGCTTCTGCCGGCGCTGTCAGCAGCAGCAGAAGAAAAATAAAAGAAAATTAATTAAATGCAAAAGGGACTTTTGCATGCAATTAAATCACTTGAGAAATAACAAGAATAAAAAGAAACTCCACGAGAATCGCAGTTCAGCTTCGCAGCATACCACTTGACGCGCCGACAACTCCGCGGCAAAGACGAAAATTGAAGAAGTAAAAACCAGAAAAAAAGGTTTTAAATGCATAATCACTTTTTATTTTCTTCAAATTCATTTCAAAATCCCCAAAATATTTCTTTTTCTTTCCGCTTTCTGCAGCTTTCCGCAGCAGCAGCGGAAAGCTGCACATACACCCCAAGTCAGAGAGCTGTCTGTACACCTGAAGTTGCCCCGGACTAAAGTTTTATTTGAATGTTTTTGGACCTTTTAATTTAAAATGTATTGATGAATATATTTTTATTTATATTATAAATAAGTTGGAGAGATTAAATAGTCTTTTTCTTGAATTCTTTTTCTCTTTATTTTTCTTTTGCCCATCAGTTTTCTGAATTCCAATTTTTCCAAATTTGACTCCCGCCCCGGAGCTGCAGCCGCTGAGGAGCTGCTGCAGCAGAGCTGCTAGGGTTTAGGGTTTGGGGGCTGAGAAGTCTAAACCCTAAGCTTTAAACCCTAAACCCTAGCCTTTGAACCCTAAACCCTAAACCCTGACAGGAAGCCCGCTGCTGTGCATCATATCCATCTCTTCTTTATTTAGAACTAAAGGCAAACAGGCAAAGGCTAATTAAAAGCCCTAAACCCTAAACTCTAAACTCTAAACCCTAAACTCTAAACCCTAAACCCGCGTGCAAGAAGACTGAGCCTTCGGCAGTGAGTGCTGACGAGCTAGGCACAACGCCCTAAAACCTAGACCCTAAACCCTAAACCCTAAGCTCAAATGCCAGAAAAAGTGTTAAAAATCCAAGTTTTATACTAAATTAGGGTTTGTAGCCGTTTGGGGGCCTAGGGTTGAGGGTTTAGGGTTTAGGGTTTAGAGACAGCCCCAAGGGGGGCCACCACCAACAACCCCACCTCAGCTGCCTCAGGCTTCCCTTCGCCTTCTCTTTGCTGCGCTGAAAACCCTGAACCCTAGACCCTAAACCCTAAACCCTAAACCCTCAAAATAGGGATTTACGGTGTGACTGTTTTGGCTTCGGCCCCCGACAGCGTCGCGGGGCCGCCTCACGCGACCACAGCAGCAGCAGCAGCAGCAGCAGCAGCAG
>NW_013542302.1:3717-10235 GCF_000499545.2 Eimeria tenella
TCGGAGTTCGTGGTGCGGCGGGAGGTGTCTAGACACTGCAGCAGCACGAGCTTCAGCGTCAACGGAAAGTGCTGCAGCAAAACTCAAGTTTTCAATTTGCTGCGCAGCAAAGGCCTCGACCTCCGCAACAAACGCTTCCTGATTCTCCAGGGAGAAGTCGAGCAGATTGCGCTCATGAGGCCCAAGGCCACGGTCAGCAGCAGCAGCAGCAGCAGCAGCAGCAGCAGCAGCAGCAGCAGAAGCAGCGGCAGCAGCAGTGGCAGCAGCAGTGGCAGCGGCGGCGGCAGCAGCAGCGGCGCTGCTGCTGCTGCTGTGACTGCAGCGCTGCAGCTGCCGCTGCTGCAGCTGCTGCTGTAGCAGCAGCAGCAAAGCCGCACCTGCTGCCGCTGCTGCTGCTGCTGCTGCTGCTGCTAATGCTAAAGCTGAATGCGTCTTTAGTGTTATTCTTTTTTTTGTTTGTGGCATTAGATCTTCTGTTAATGGCATTAATAGCATTTTGCTTTGTCTTGCATGCATTAAATGATTTCTAAATTGGATTGATTTGATTTAATTTAATTTAATTTAATTTAGTTTCATTAAATTCAAATTAAATCAAATTAAGTTATTTAATTTAATTTAAATTGGATTAAATTAATTTTATTTTTATGTAAATTGATTTGAATTTTATTTAATTTAATCCAAGTTGAATTAAATTGGAAACAAATCAAAAATAGAATAAAATACAATAAAATGAAATGAAACAAAATAAAACAAAACAAAGTGCAACGAACGAATCAAATTAAAATAAATTAAATCAAAATAAATAAATTAAAGTAAATAAATAAACCCCACATTTAGTTTTATTTATTTATTTATTTATTTATTTATTTATTTATTTGGGGTGTACGTACAGCGCGCTGAAGAAACAGGCCTTTTGGAGTACTTGGAAGAATTAATAGAAACAAATAAATACAAAGAAGCAATTGCTGCAGCAGAACAGTATTTCGACACCACTTGCCAGCTCGTAAACCCTAAACCCTAAACGCTAAACCCTAATTTCCACTCCCACACGCCCTCCTGCTGCTGCTGCTGCTGCTGCTGGCGGTGTGGTGCTGCTTCGGCGCTTGCTGCTGCCGCTGCTGCCACTTGTGTGCTGCTGCTGCTGGCACTGTTTTGGGCGCTGCTGCCGTTGCACGTTCTGCTGCTGCTGCTGCTGCTGCCGGAAGTCTCCTGGCTCCTCCTGCTGCTGCATTTGCTGCTGCTGCTGCTGCATTTGTTGCTGCTGTTGCCGACAGCATTGCGGCTCCTCCTGCCGCTGCGTTCCTGCTGCTGATGCTGCCGATATTGTTGCGGCTGCTGCTGCTACTGCTGCTGCCCTTCCCGCCGCTGCTGCTGCTGCTGCTGCTGCTGCAGTACCAAGAGAAGGCGAACCGCATGCGCTGCACTGCTGCTGAGCTGAAGCGGCTGCAGGGCCCTAGAGATGAGGCGCTGCTGTCTCTTAAGAGCAACAGACAAGCAGCAGCAGCAAAGTTGCTGCTTGCTGCCATTTACAGGAGGGTCCGTCTGCTGCTGCTGCTGTTGCTGCTGTTGGTAGTGTGCGCGTTGCTGCGCTTGCTGCTGCGCTTTTCTTGCTGCTGCTGCTGCTGCTAGTGTTCACGCTGCTGTCCTCGTGCTGCTGCAGCTAGTGTGCGTTCTCCTGCTCGTGCTGCTGCTGCTTGGCTCGCTTTGCTGCTGCTTCTGCTTTACGCACGTTGCTGCTGCTGCTCGTTTGTTTTCGTGCTTCTGTGCTGCTGCTGCTGCTGCTGTACATGTATGCTTCTGCTGCTACTGCTGCTGCTGCTGCTGCTGCAGAAACGGCGCAGAGAAGCAGAGCAGACACGGGAAAAGCTGCAGGTTGCGGAAGAGCAGCAAAAAGAAAACGAAGCCAAAGTAGAGGGCCTGAAAGCCTCCCTCCAAAAGGTTCTAAACCCTAAACCCTAAACCGTAAACCCTTGTTGCTGAACACGGCAACGACGCATGAAGCAGCTCTGCACAGTCAGAGGCTTGAGGCTATGCAGGGCGTGGACTTAGCAGGAATTAGGGTTTCAAGTCCAGGGTTTAGGGTTTAGGGTTTAGGGTTTAGGGTTTGCGCTGCGTTGGGGCTGCAGGTCGAAGAGGAGGCCGCAGGGCAGGCAACAAAGCTGAAACAGGGAGACAAAGAGTGTTCTAAAGTAGGTGCATTATATTGCAAACCCTAATTGGTGGTTTCCAAACCCTAAACCCTAATTTAGGGTTTGCGCATGGGCGCAGGCGGAGAGGGAGCTGCAGCAGCTGGTGGTGCGGGATGAAGAGCTGCGGGCGGAAGTGGGAGGCGAGCTGTCTCGGCTGCAGGAGAAGCAGCAGCAGCAGCAGCAGCTGGAGCAGCGGCAGCAGCAGCAGCAGCAGCTGCTGCAGCAGCTCGAAGCTGCGCTCCAGCAAAGAGACGCAGATAAGGAAAGCAAAAGCCTCAAAGCAGCAGAAGCAGAAGTGGAGGCAGCAAAAGAAGCTGTTGAGCAATACCAAGAATCCATCAAGGGTGGGCTGCGAGGGTTTAGGGTTTAGGGTTTAGGGTTTAAGGTTTTATGTATAGGGTTTGGGAGCGCTGAAATCGTTGAAGGGCTCCTAAGCACATCGTACGAAATCCCTTGAGGGTTTAGGGTTTAGGGTTTAGGGTTTGATAAATATAAAGCTAGGCACTGGACTGCGTGGTGCTGCAGACGAGGTGCAGCAGCTTTCTGCTGCGCATGTAGCAGCAGAGAAGGAGCTGCTGCAGCAGCAGCAGCAGCTGGACCGGCAGCTGACAGCAGCAGCAAAAGTGACTTCAGCTTTGGAGCTGCTGCAGCGGAAAGAAAAGCAAATTAGAGAAAGGCAGCAGCAAGCACAGGAGTTGCTGCGGCGGTGTGGCGAAACAGAAACAGCAAATGCTGCTGCGCTGCAGCAGCAGCAGCAGCAGCTCGCAGCAGCAGCAGCAGACCTGAAAACGGTGCAGCAGCAAAAGAGAGACGCAGACAAAGAAATCAGCAGCCTCGAGCAGCAGCTGCTTCAAGCCAAGGGACAGATCAGCGGGGTCCGCTCTCCCAAATTCAGGGTTTAGGGTTTAGGGTTTAGGGTTTGGGGTTTAGGGTTTAGGGTTTAGGAGGCAGCAGGATGGACTATGCGCCGGATTCCCCTCCTTTCCCCTCCCTCCCCCCTCACGAATCCCCTTTCAATAAAAACAATTTAATTGATTAATTAATTAAATTAATTAATTAATTTGTTAATTAATTTATTTATTTATTTTTTTTATTATTTGCAGATTGAGCAGCAGCGCAACGAGCGGCGCTGCAAAGACCGGCTGCAGTCTTTGCTGCAGCAGCAAAAGAAAGAGGGAAAGCTGCAGGGTTTAATAGGGAGGCTGGGGCAGCTGGGGATCATAGACAAAAAGGCACTAAACCCTAAACCCTAAACCCTAGACCCTAAACCCTAGCTGGGGGCCCGGGCGGCCCCGGGGGTCTTGCGCGCGCGTGTGCGGCGAGCGCCCGCAGCCGCAGGGCCGAGGGCTTAGGGTTTAGGGTTTAGAGTTTAGGGTTTAGGGTTTAGGGTTTAGGGTTTGCGCGCAGTATGAACGGGCGTTTCTTGCTGCTTCCGGAGGGTTTAGCAGCTACTATGTTGTTGAAAAACCCTCAGACGCTCATGAGCTTTTCGAGCTGCTGAGGGTTTACGAACTTGGCCGCTGCAACGTGCTCGCGCTGCAGGTCTTGGTACGCCCCCAAACCCCAAACCCTAAACCCTAAACCCTAAACCCTAGGCCGGCGCTCCTGTTGCTGCGCCTGCCGAGCAAATTGAAAAAATAAATCACTGTTGGAGTGGAGCTGCAGAAAGCAGCCAAGGAGTGCTCGTCTTGCTGCACAGAAGCCCTAAACCCTAGAGAAGGACCTGTAAACCCTAAACCCTAAACCCTGAAGCCAGAAATGCAAACCCTCGCAGCTGTGCATAAGAAGCTGCGCGAGCACTGCCGCGCGGCGAGGCTGTGCCTGCCCACTGCAGTCCAGAATTTAGGGTTTGGGGTTTAGGGTTTAGGGTTTAGGGTTTGGGGTTTGGGCGAAGGAAAAGGAGCTGTCTGGACGGCTGGCGGAGGCGGAGGCGGAGGCGGCGAGGTGTACAGACACCTCAGCGCCGCGACTCCTCGATTTGCTGCACTTCATTTCTCCCAGATTTAAAATTGCTTTTTTTAAATCTGTTGGAAACACTCGCGTTGCTGCAGACATGGAGCACGCCACCCACCTCGCCTACGCCCTCAGGCAACGCGGTAGGGTTTAGGGTTTAGGGTTTAGGGTTTAGGGTTTGGGGCTTGGGGTTTGGGGCTTGGGGTTTGGGGTTTGGGGTTTAAGGGGGATAAGGCGGCGGCAGCTTTGGCTGCGGGGTAGTGGGGAAGGCGCGGGGGTGGGCTCGAGGGTTTAGGGTTTAGGGTTTAGGGTTTGGGGCCGGGGCTGCTGCGAGCTGGAAAGGAGGGTTCAGGGTTTAGGGTTTAGGGTTTAGGGTTTGCTGCGCTTCAGTGGTGACTCTGGAAGGAGGTTTAATAGAGCTAGACGGCCGCATGGTGGGCGGGGGTTTAGGGTTTGGGGGATGCAGCATAAGGACTGACACGCAGCGAGCTTCTGCTGCTGCTGCTGCTGCTGCTCCATTTGAGACGGAGCAGCAGCAGCAGCAGGAGCTGCAGCAGCTGCAGCAAACCATCAAACAGCTTCAAGGCGCAATCAGCGAACACAAGCGCAGAAGAGTACGCAAACATGGAGTACACTTTTCATATTGGGCTCAGGGCTTAGGGTTTAGGGTTTAGGGTTTAGGATTTAGAGTTGAGAGTTTCGAATTTGGGGTTTAGGGTTTCAAACTGAGGTTTGGCGGTAGCTAGAACAAAGCAAGACTTTACGTCTTCCGAAATTGCACACAGTATTTGATTAGCCTTTAGGGTTTAGGGTTTGGGGTTTAGGGTTTAGGGTTTAGGGTTTGTGCTTGCAGGAGGAGCTGGCTACGAATGAAAAGCACCTTGAGAGGCAGCGCGCTGAGGCCGAGTCGGCCATTGAGCTGCTGCAGCAAGACATAGCAGCAGCTCAGCTTCAGGTGAGGGTTTAGGGTTTAGGGTTTAGGGTTCAGGGTTTAGGGTTTGGGGTTTGGCGTTTGGGGTGGTCGGGGTGCACCCCACCGCCACACAGTGCGGCGAGGAGTGGCTACTGGGGTTTAATTAATAATAATTTAAATTTATTTATTTATTTATTTATTTATTTATTTTTAGCTTTTAATTTGCTGAAAGAAAAGGAAGGAAAGCAGCAGCAAGAAGTCGCAGCAAAGCGCGCAGAGCTGCAGCGGATAATTAAAGACAAGGGCCGGCTGCAGCGGGAGATTCAAACTCACCAGGCAACAAACCCTAAACCCTAAACCCTAAACCCTAAACCCTAGGCGCTGGGCAGTGGGAGCAGCTGGGGGGTGGCGGAAGAGCGGGCTTGCAGGCCCAAGCCCTCGAGGCCGGGCTGCACAAACCCTAAACCCTAAACCTTAAACCTTAAACCTTAAACCCTAAACCCTTTTTTGTGAACAGGAAAGAACAGAGGAGCTGCAGGAGTCTCTTGCTGCTCTCGAGGAAGAAGCAAGAAAAGTTGTTGAGAAACTAGAGGAGGCAAAGACGCAGCGAGAGCTGCTGCTGCAGCAGCAGCAGCAGCTGCAGAAGCAGCAGCAGCAACTTGAGGAGACACTTAAGGAAACGGCTCTTGCGTCTGTAAGGCACACAAGCAAGGGTTTAGGGTTTAGGGTTTAGGGTTTTGGGCTCGGTGGGACTGGAAAGCAGATTTCGGGCTTGCACAGGCCTCAGCTCTACTCCGAAGTGGAAGCAGCAGCAGCAGCAGCTGCTGCTGCTGCTGCTGCAGTAGTAGCAGCAAGAACTTTTGCTGCTGCTACTTCGTGTCCATATGTCTGGCTCTTAGCAACGGATGGTGCCTCTTGCTGCTGCTGCTGCTGCTGTTCGTGCTTGCTGCTGCTGCTGCTGTTGCTGCTGTTCGTGCTTGCTGCTGCAGCTAGAAACACAGCACCTGTACGACTCCTTGAAGCAGCAGCTGCAGCAGCAGCAGCAGCAGGAGCAGCAGCAGCAGCGGCAGTTTTCTGCTGCCTTGGAGTGCCTCATGGAAATCGACGCCACCATACAGGCAGAAGAGGAGGAGCCCAGCGAGTCCGAGCAGCAGCAGCAGCAGCAGCAGCAGGAGCCGGTTTTGGCCCTGACAGATGGCTCTGTCGACGCCGAATCCGAGCAGCAGGAGAAGCCGCAAGAGCAGCAGCAGCAGCAGCAGCAGCAGCAGGCTTATGGGGAGTTGGGGCCAGGTGCTGCTGCTTTGCTGCAGCGGCTGCAGATTGACTTGAGCGAAAGCAGTTTGCGTCAGTACAGCTCTGAGGCGATAAGCAAGCTGCAGCAGGAGCAGCAGCAGCAGGAGCAGCAGCAGCAGCAGCAGGGGTGGCTGCATGCGCTGCAGCTGTTCTCGCAGAAGCGCCAGGAG
>NW_013542302.1:10335-14694 GCF_000499545.2 Eimeria tenella
AGTCTGCTGCTGCTGCTGCTGCTTCTGCTGCTGCTGCTGCTGCTGCTGCTGCTGCTGCTGCTGCTGCTGCTGCTGCTGCTGCTGCTGCTGCTGCTGCTGCTGCTGCTGCTGCTGCTGCGGCTGCTGCTGCTAGCTATGGTGTTGCGGCAGCTGCTGCTGACGCAGCAAATGCTGCGGGTTTTGCTGCTGCTGCTGCGAGTGGGTTTGCGGCGCGTGCAAGGGTGTTGCGCCCGCGTCAGCCCCAACCCCTAAACCCTAAACCCTAAATTAGGGTTTGCGCGCAGATGCTGAGCCAAGGCGGAGACGCAGAGCTGGAGCTGGTCGATCCCAGCGACCCTTTTACTGAGGGGGTTTTGTTGTCGGTGCGGCCCCCCAAGAAAAGCTGGCGCCACATCCAGAACTTATCCGGTAAACCCTAAACCCTAAACCCTAAACCCTAGGTCCTGCTAAAACCTCCGGCGCGGCGCTGGGGACCAGGGAAGCTCACGCCCAGGCTTCCGGGTTGCGGCAGCTTTGCGCTCACACAAAGATCAGCAGCAGCAGCTGCTGCAGAAGCTGCAGCAGCAGCAGCCGCTGCAGCAGCAGCAGCAGCAGCTACTGCTGCTGCTGCCTTTGGTGTCCAAAACTGCGTTTCCCCGCCCTGCCCTCCACATCATCAGCAGCCACACCAGCAGCAGCCCCGCCAGCAGCAGCAGGACGAGGTGGATCGCGTGTTTGCTGCCGCTGCTGCCGCTGCTGCTGCTGCTGCTGCCGCTGCTGCTGCTGCTGCTGCTGCTGCTGCTGCTGCAGGGGGGGAGCGGACGCTGTCTTCGCTGTCGCTGGTGTTCGCGCTGCACCAGTTCAAGCCAACTTGGATTTACTTTTTGGACGAAATCGATGCAGCTTTGGACTTCAAAAATGCTGCTGTTGCTGCTGCCTTTTTGCTGCATAAAGCAGCAGACGCGCAGCTCATTGTTGTCTCCCTCAGAAACCAACTCTTCGAACTCGCAAGCAGACTCGTGCGTGCTGCTGCTGCTGCTGCTGCAGTGCTGCTGCTGCTGCTGGGGTGTTGCCGCTGCTGCTGGGGTGTTGCTGCTGCTGGGGTTGCTGCTGCTGCTGCAGTGCTGCTGCTGCTGCTGCTGCTGCTGCTGGGGTTGCTGCTGCTGCTTCTGGGGTTGCTGCTGCTGCTTCTGGGGTTGCGGGGGCGGATGGTGGTGGCACTGCTGTTGCTGGTGCTGTGGTGTTGCAGCAGCAGCTGCTGCTGCTGGGGTGTTGCTGCTGCTGGGGTGTTGCTGCTGCTGCTCCTGCTGCTCCAAGCAGCTCGTTCTTCACCAATTAGTTCATTCTTTTAATCGTTCTTTACTTCCTTCTTTGTTTATCTGAGATATATAATTAAATATAACTTTTTATTTATTATTTTATTTATTACTTTATTTTTTATTTTTATTTTATTGTTTTTTTAGATTGGCATTTACAAGACGTTCGACGCAACAAAGTCTGTCACGCTGGACCCGGGGAAGCTAGCAGCAGCAGCAGCAGCAGCAGCAGCAAATGGAGAGCAAAGCAGAAAAAGGAGAAATGAATCAAATCAGGACCAAAAGGAAAACTTAAAAGAAATTGCAGATGAGCAGGAGGCGCAGCAGCACGCATCGCAGCAGCTGCTGGCGCTTCCTGCTGCAGCTGCTGCTGCTGGCGCTGCTCCTGCTGCTGCGCCGCTGCTGCTGCCGTAGCAGCAAGGGGCTTGTTCTGCAGGGCTGCTGCTTCCTGCTGCCTCTGTTTTAAAATGTTTTCTTTTAATTCCTTTGACTCGTTTGTCTTTAGTTACGCCTGTTGATTTGCTGCAGCAGCAGCAGCAGCTGATTTGCTGCAGTGGCAGCAGCAGCACCAAAAGCGGCAGCAGCAGCAACAGCAGCGAAAAAAATGGCAGCAGCAGCAGCAGAAACAGCAGCAACAGCGGCAGCAGCAGCGGGAACAGCAGCTGCTGCTGCTTGCTTCTCGGCCTCAAATTATTGATGCAGGGCTTGAGATCACCCCTATAATTTTAGGGTTTAGGGTCTAGGGTTTAGGGTTTAGGGTTTAGGGTTTAGGGTTCCCCAAACAGATTCTCGGGCCCAGCAAAGCTAAAAGGATATAAGCCAAACTTTAACTGACTTGGTGGGAAAGAACAAATATTAAATAAATAAGTATAAATAAATAAATAAATAAATAAGTATAAATAAATAAATAGATAAATAAATAAATAAATATGAATAAATCATTAATAAATCTCAAATTCTTTTTAAAAGAATTATTTTTCAAATTTCACTTTTGGACTTTTCAGCTTTAAGTCTTTTGGAGGCTTTTTTGCGAAGAGGGCCTTTGAAGATAATTCAGAATATTTTTATTTATTTATTTATTTATTTATTTGTTTATTTATTTATTTATTTATTCATTTATTATTACTTATTTATTATTTATTTATTTGTTTATTTATTTATTTTCTTTTTGTTTGGTTGTTTTGTTGCTTATTTATTTGCTTGTTTATTGCCTTTGGAGATAATAATTCAAAATACTTTTATTTGTTTATTCATCTATTTAATTGTTTTTTATTTTTTAATTCACCGATTAATTAATTTATTTTAATAATTTGTACATTTATTTATTTATTTATTTGTTTGTTTGTTTATTTATTTATTTGTTTGTTCATTTATTTTTATTCAATTGCGTATTTATTTGCGGGCCTGTTGGCACACCTGCCAAAAGCGGAATATGTTTTCAGTTCAGTTAAAATTTGAATTATTTGATGATTTTAAATCAGATTTAAACACTTTTTGTTTTATTTTATATTTTATTTAAACTCTTTTTGTTTTATATTTTATTTAAACTCTTTTTGTTTTATTGTATATTTTGTTTAAACGTTAAACATTTTTTGCCTTCCATTCTTTTATAATTCGACAAACGACGAAATAAATCGAAAGAAGGCGAACGTGCAATGCCACGGAGAGCCACCGCGGGGCTTTTTTGCGAAGTTGAGGGGAAAAGTGAAGAATAAACATTAATATTAAATTCAATTTGAGATAAAAATGTGAAATTAAATATAATTTGAATTTAAAAACGAAAAAGAAACATAAAAGAACCTCGAAACGGGGGAGCGGAGTCGTCGGCAGTGCTCTGGCGAGGAAAGATTTTCGGAAGACAATTTGGGGTCCTTTGCACCTTTTATTGATTTATTTATATCAAAAAAAGATTTAAAATGATTTAAAATTAACTTAGTGATCAATTTAATCATAAAAAGGACGAAAAATGAAAAGGAGCGTCTTCACACACAAAGAGCTCAGATGTACGTACACCGCAAACGCCTGCATGCCCGCGAGCCCCACTGAGCATGCAGCCCCATTTGTTGCAGAAAACCCTTTAAAAGAAGAAATAAACAAATTAAAAGTTTATTTTTAATGTTTTATTCTCTTTTAATTTATTTAATGAAGCCATTCAGCAGCCAGGGGCAGCAGGCGCGCCGGCAGCCCCGCCGCATTCGCTAAACACTAACCCTAAACCCCAAACGGCGGTTTTGAGCCCCCCCAAACCCTAAACCCTAAACTGCTGCTGCCGTCGAACCTTGAGCGCAGCAGCTCCGCGGGCGCGGGCCAAGGCCCAGGGTTTAGGGTTTAGGGTTTAGGGTTTAGGGCTTAGGATGGAGACGCTGCAGGTGGAAAACCTCTACTCCGGAAGTTGCTGCTGCACTCTTATTCGCTTCAATGAACTTTTGCTGCTGGTCAACTGCGGCATTTCGGACACCCTAGACCCTACCCCCCTCGCGCCCCTCCTCAGGTTCCAAACCCTAAACCCTAAACCCTAAACCCTAAATGGTGGTTTCGCACCCTCAGCCCACGTCATTTGCTTTAGGCTCGGGCTGCAGATTAGCTGCGAAGATGCGAGGGTCTAAACCCTAAACCCTAAACCCTGAGCTCTACTCTCAAACGCTAAACCCTTGCGCGCAAACCCTAACCCCTTGGCCTGAAGAGTAAACCCTAAACCCTCACCTAAATTCTGAACTCCACCTCAGCAGCTGCTGCTGCTGCTGGTAACCTGCTGCTGCTGCGGGTGACCTGTTGCTGCTGCTGCTGCTGCTGCTGCGAGCCCACTGCTCCTACTGCTGCCAGCCTGCTGCTGCTACTGCTGCCCACCTACTGCCGCTTACCTTGCCAACCTCCCGCTTCTGCCGCTGCTGCTGCTTGTGCTGCTGCTGCTGCTGCTGCTGCTGCTGGGGTGTACAGACAGCTGGGAGAGGTGGACGCGGTGCTGCTGAGCCACGGCTCTGTGGCTTATTGTGGGGCGCTGCCGCTGCTGCACCGGCTGCAGTGGCGCAGCCCCGAGGCCCCCGCAGCAGCAGCAGCAGCAGCA
>NW_013542303.1:0-301 GCF_000499545.2 Eimeria tenella
ACCCCCTTTTCGTGCCAATAACCCCGCCAGCGGCCACTCCGGTGCTCCTAGCAAGTTCTTTCTAGCTGCGCCTATGCTGCACTTCTTGGGGCCCGTGGCCTTCAGAATTTATAAATATGTTTTATTACTCAAATATATTACCTTTTGGCCGCACGCATGGCCAAAAGGTAATAAAGCGCAGCAAGCCCTACAGCTAGCTCTACTCAGCGTCCCCACTAAGGCGGCTGTGTAAGTGGGGGGGCCCCTATGGGCCCCTTTTGGCTGACAGCAGCAGCAGCAGCAGCAGCAGCAGCAGAAGCAG
>NW_013542303.1:373-497 GCF_000499545.2 Eimeria tenella
GTGCAGCAAGGAGCTGCTGCCCCTGCGCCAGCCTGTGGGCCCCCTGGCGCCGAGGCGCAGCAGCAGCAGCAGCAGCAGCGGCAGCAGCAGCAGCGGCAGCAGCAGCAGCGGTAGCGCCCTCTTG
>NW_013542303.1:626-887 GCF_000499545.2 Eimeria tenella
AGTCGCTGCTGCTGCTAAGAGAGGCCTAGAGTTGGCCTCAGGTTTGCTGCTGCTGCTGCAGCCAGAAGACACAGCGCACCTCTTTGCTGCAGGATCTGGTCCGCACACTTCGAGGCCCAAAGCCCTTCGATTTGCTGCCAGATAAATCTTATGCGGCCTAATTAATCCAAAAAAAACCTAGTTATCGAATTTGGGGAGCGAGGCTGCCCGTAGCAGCGTGAGCAGCACTTGCAGCTGCTCTGCTGCTGCAGCAGCAGCAGC
>NW_013542304.1:0-200 GCF_000499545.2 Eimeria tenella
TGGCCCTGCTGCTGTCTTTCTTGTGGTTCGGCTGCAGCAAGCTGCTGCGGCTAGCCAAAGCTGCTGCCTGGTGCACTCCGCCGCTGCTGCTGCTGCGAGACCGCGTTGCTGCTCTCGACAGAACCGACGTTCCTGCTGCTGCCCTCACGCAGCAGCAGCAGCAGCAGCAGCAGCAGCAGCAGCGCGGGGTGGGGGTCCGG
>NW_013542304.1:338-506 GCF_000499545.2 Eimeria tenella
TTTTATTTTGACAGCTTTGTCTGCCAAAGAAATCCACAGAGGATCTTTTGTGCGGCTGCTGCACCCCACAGCAGCAGGAGTTCGGGTGTATGCGCAGGTCGTGGGGGTTCCTGGGGACGTATTGGCGATCCCGTGGCAGCAGCAGCAGCAGCAGCAGCAGCAGGGGGG
>NW_013542304.1:630-1114 GCF_000499545.2 Eimeria tenella
GCGGCTGCTGAGAGACAGAGAAATTCAGTGGCAAAGGGAGCGCACTAAGCGTCTGCAGCAGCAGCAGCAGCAGCAGTTGCTGCAGCAGCAGCAGCAGCAGCAAGGGGATGCGTGGGTGCAGTGCTTGCAGCGGAGGGAGGAGGAACACAGAGAGCAGCAGGCCCTCATCCAGCAGCACATATTTGAGCTAGAGCAGCAGCTGCAGCAGCAGCAGCAGCGGCAGCAGCAAGCTGACTGGTTCCTGCTGCTGCGGGTGCCGCAGGGCCGCTGCTGGGTAGAAAGCATTGTGGCTCCAAACGCAAACCCAGCAGCAGCAGCAGCAGCAGCAGCAGCAGAAGCAGCAGCTCCCTCTGCTGCTGCTGAAGCAAAAGGTGCTGCAGCTCACAGAGAAGCAGCGAAGCCTGAAGACAAAAGGGCGCCCGCAAATCAACACAGCAGCAGCAGCAGCAGCAGCACAGCAGCAGCAGCAGCAGAAGCAGGCGAA
>NW_013542304.1:1163-1878 GCF_000499545.2 Eimeria tenella
CGGGCTTGTGCCTCTCCCTCTAATTGACGGCGTTCCGCTTCTTGCTGCGCCAGCCCCCCCAAAGCGCCGCAGCAGCAGCAGCAGCAGCAGCAGCAGCTTGTTTTCTTTTTTTTCAATTTTAAATGAATTTAAATTTGCAGCAGCAAATGAAATCAAAGACAAGAGCCCCAAAGGCACAAGGCTGCTGCTGCACCAGCCTTACCCAAAATAGCTAGCTAACTAGCTAGCTAGCTAGTTGTAGCTAGCTGGGTAGCTAGCCTGGAAGCTAGCTAGCTAGCTGGCTAGCTAGCTAGCCAGTTGTAGCTAGCTGGGTAGCTAGCTGGCCGGCTAGCTAGCTGTCTGGCTAGGTAGCTGGCTAGCCAGCTAGCTATCTGGCTAGCTAGCTGGGTAGCAATCTGGCTAGCTAGCTGGCTAGCTAGCTGTGTCTTTAGCTAGATGGGTGGCCAGCTAGCTAGCTAGCTAGCCACCCACCTAGCTAGAGACACAGCTAGCTAGCCAGCTAGCTAGCTAGCTGATGTGCTGGATAGCTAAATGGCGAGCTACGTAGCCAGCTAGCTAGCTAGCTGGCTGGCTAGCTCGTTGGCTAGCGGGCTGGCTAGTTGGCTAGCTAGTTGGCTAGCTAGCTAGCTAGCTAGCTAGCTAGCTAGACGGCTGCTGGCTGGCCACCTGAATGGCTGGCTGGCTAGCTAGCTAGCTAGGCAACTGGCTGGGCGCC
>NW_013542305.1:312-779 GCF_000499545.2 Eimeria tenella
TAGGGTTTGGCGAAATGAACACTGTACTGACTGCGCATACAAATTCGCAGCTAGAGTTGATCCTCGTTAACGAGGATCAACTCTATGAAGCACGTGAGAACACAACTGGGCTTCAGAAGAGCCATCTAGGGTTTAGGGTTTAGGGTTTAGCGTTTAGGGTCTAGGGATTAGGGTTTAGGGTTTAGGGTGTAACAGACGCCATACCGCTCCCTTGATCTCAAGCAGCCCTTAGTTAGCTGGCTGGTGGTTTAATCGAGCTGTTGCACATACTAAACCCTAAAGCCTAAACCCTAAACCCTAAACCCTAGACACGGCGGGTGGCTGCTGCTGCTGTTGTACACATAACAAAGGAGGAAGCAAATGGACTTCAGTGAAATTAAACATTTAAAGAAAACATATTTTTGAATACAGAAGAAATAAATATATTTTAGAAATAAAATTTATATTTATATTTATATTTGTACTTA
>NW_013542305.1:828-1425 GCF_000499545.2 Eimeria tenella
ATATTTATATTTATATTTATATTTATATTTATGTTTATATTTGTATTTATATTTATTTTTATATCTATATTTATATTTGTATTTATATCTATATTTATATTTGTATTTATATTTATATTTATATTTATATTTATATTTATATTTATATTTGGATTCATGCTACAAAGTTCGGGTGTATGTACACCCGGCGAAGCCTGCATGCATTTAAAAGTGAAAATTAAATAAAAATAAAAAGCAAAAAGACAAAAAGGAAATCTCAAATGGAGTTTATTTAAAGACAATTAAAGTTCAAAGAAATCCAGGAAATATAAATCCTTTATGACCCAGGCAGCGAAAGGAGCAGCAGATCTGCAGCGCAGCAGCAGCACCAGCAGCAGCAGCAAGTAGGGGGAGCCCCTGTGGCTTAAAAGGCCCTTTGTGTCTCTTTTCTGCTGCAGCAAAAGCAGCAGCAGGGAGGAAGCGCTGCAGAGGGCTGCCACTTGCTGCTGCAGTGTAGCTGCAGCAACAGATGCGCCTTCAGCAGCAGCAACAGCTGCAACTGCAACAGAAGGTGCAGCAGCTGCAGCTGCAGCTGCAAAGGAAGCAGACGAAACAGGT
>NW_013542305.1:1525-1737 GCF_000499545.2 Eimeria tenella
CCCAACGGCTGCGGGGGCCCCCGGGGCCCTCAGGAAGCCCCACTTCTTTTGCATGCAGCCCCGAGAGTTGTTCAAGAAGAGGTTTAGGAGATCCTTTTCTTTTTTTCCTTTTATTTGATCTTTGCTGCTGGATTCCGAATTGGTTTTGGATATTTGCTGCTGCTGGGGGCCCCTGGGGGGCCCCCTGGGGGGCCCCCCAGGAGGGGGGGGGC
>NW_013542305.1:1837-1959 GCF_000499545.2 Eimeria tenella
TTATTTTACGTCTCCTTTTTTGCGTCTCGAAAACCCGATTTGTCTCCAAGTGCTTCTCCTGCGCTGCGTTGCTGCAGCAGCAGCAGCAGCAGCAGCAGCAGCAGCAGCAGGAGCAGCAGCAG
>NW_013542305.1:2059-2356 GCF_000499545.2 Eimeria tenella
TGCAGCAGCAGGAGACCACGGGGGCTGCTGCAGCGCGAAAACCTCGTTGCTGCACCTGCTGCTGCCGTAGCTGTTGCTGCAGCAAGGGTCTATGTAAGCAGCAGAACAGCTGTGGGGGCCCCACGGGGCGGGGGCCCCCTCGAGGGTCATCAGCTACAAGAGGCCCCCAGGTAAAGGGGCCCCCAAAAGGAGGAAAGCACTAAGGCAGGGGGGCCCCCGGACCCCACAAACTCTGCTGCTGCTGCTGCTGCTGCTGCTGCAGTGGGCCCTGCGCCGGGGTCACTGCAGCGCAGCAGC
>NW_013542305.1:2394-2911 GCF_000499545.2 Eimeria tenella
TAGCTGGCGGGGAAAGGCCCCTCTTTGAGTTCCTGGTGGCGGAAAAGGGCCGAATTTGAAATTAAAAAGAATAAATTTAAAAAATAAAAGAAAAGAAAAAGAAAAGTAAAGAAATAAAAGAGGCGACAAAGGCTGCGGGCGGCGTCGCCAGTCGCGAGGCAGCACAGCACCGCAGCTCTGCAGCAGCAGCAGAAGCAAACTTTTCAGCTTTTTCCTTTTAAATGGACCTTTTAATTCTTTTTTAAATTCTTTTTAATAAACTTTTCACTTTTCTTTGCATCAATTCCTCCCAGCTGAGCCCTCGCTTCTTCCCTCCCGCCCGCCGCACGGAGTGACCTAGGGGGCCCCTGAGCGCCGGCGCTGGCCCTGAAAACAGCTAAATGGCGGTCTAAATCTCCCGAATTAAAATTAAATTAATTTAATTATTTATTTTATTTATTATTTAAATACTTTTGGCCCTTTTTGTATGGCGCTGGCTCGCGAGAAGGCAGCGGCGGGGGGGCCCCCCCCCCCCCCC
>NW_013542305.1:2976-4203 GCF_000499545.2 Eimeria tenella
TTTCTTCTGCAAAAAAGCTGTCCAAGCAGCAATTTATAAACCCTAATTTAAAAGATCTGCTCTCGGTGGTTTAGGGTTTAGAGAATGCTGCGAAGATTAGCAGCAAATAGCTAGCTGCAGCTCCAAGAACCGGTAGAAGCAGCAGGAGCAGCAGCAGCAACAGCCTGCCAGTTAGCTGCTACACTAAGACAAAGCGGCAGCCGCTTGCCTTCAAGGGAGAAGGCTTTCAAACTCAAACCCTAAACCCTAAACCCTAAACCCTACTTGATTGCTGATGTTTGGTAGGACAAACTGCAGATGTATTTAAAGCTACCGAGTTGCTGCTCAGGCCCAGCAGCAGCAGCAGCAGCAACAAATTTCATAGCAGCAAAGCCTAGAGGGGCCCTCAGGGTACTGCTGGGGGGCCACAGGATGAACGCGGCTGAGACTAGCAGCAGGAGCAGCAGCGTGTGCTGCTGCTGCTGCTGCTATATTTGCCATTGCGTCTTTCCACAAATATGCTGAGAAAAATGCGCAGCAGCAGAAGCTGCTGTTGCTTACTGCTGCTGCTTCTTTTGCTGCTGCTGCTGCTGCAGTGCCAATCTCTTGGCTCTGAGGGTTTCCGCCTGCTGCTCTTTCCGCTTTCTCCCAAACTGCAGCAGCAGCAGAAAAAGCAGCAAACAGCACTAGCAGCAGCAGCAACAGTGCTCAAAGTAGCAGCGGCAGCAACAGTATCTATAGCAGCAGCAGCAGCAACAATACCTACGGCAGCAGCACCACATCACATTATCTACAGCAGCAGCAGCAGCAACAGCACTATCTAGAGCAGCAGCAGCAGCAACAGCAGTATCTAGCGCAGCAGCAGCAGCAGCAAAATAAGTATCTAGAGCAGCAGCAGCAGCAGCAGCAGCAACTTGTTTCTTTGGGCATCACCTCAATTCTTTCGTAAAGTCTTTTATGCTTCTTGTTCATAAGGGCCTTTTGTTGCTTCAGAGTTTCTTCTGCTGCTTCCTCCTTCCGCCTGCATGCAAACAAAGCCGAAGCAAGCTCCTTGCTGCTGCTACCGCTGCTGCTATTGCTGCTGCTGTTGTTGTTGCTGCTGCAGCTGTTGCAGTTATTGCTGTTGCTGCTGAGAGGCAAAGCTGGCGAGGGCGGCCTACGATTTGCGGGGAGGAGCCGGTGAAGTGCTGCTGCTGCTGCTGCTGCTGCCGCTGCTGCTGCTGCTGCTGCTGGCGCTAGTTTCGCTGC
>NW_013542305.1:4303-4610 GCF_000499545.2 Eimeria tenella
GCTGGAGTTGGTTCTGGCCAGCGAAGCTCTTCTTGAAAAAGTGTCTCTTTCTTTTTGTCTCCTCTTGTCTTCTTTTGTGCTGCTGCTTCTCCTCGGCAGCAGCTCCCCGTGCTGCTCAGCTATGGGGTCAAACTTTGCTGCTGTTGCTGCTGCTGCAGCAGAAGGGCTTCCTTGCAGCGCCTGCAGCAAACTCTCGCTGCGCCGCGGGGCCCACTGCTTTTTGGCTTCTCCCACAGACGCAGAACTAGTCTGCTGCTGCAGTTCCGGCTGCTGCTGCTGCTGCTGCTGCTGCAGGGCCAGCTTTTTT
>NW_013542305.1:4642-5302 GCF_000499545.2 Eimeria tenella
CTGCTGCTGCTGCGGTTGCCATGACAGAGAATTCTGCTGCTGCTGCAGCTGAAGCTGTAGTTGCTGCTGCTGCTGCTGCTGCAGGAGCTGCTGCTGCTGAATTAATTGTTGTTGCTGCAGCAGCTGCTGCTGCTGCAGCTGATGCTGCTGCAGCTGCTGTTGCTGCAGTCTTTGTTGCTGCAGCTGCTGCTGCTGCAGCTGCTGTTGTTGCAGTTGCTGCTGCTGCTGCTGCTGGGTCTGCGCTAGCGTGCTGGCCAGCTGTCCTGCTGCTGCCGACGGAAGATAAGAAGTCTGCTGCTGCTGTGCAGGCTGCTGCTGGAACACAGGCTGCTGCTGCTGCTGCTGCATAGGCTGCTGCTGTATCCCCATTCGCTGCTGCAGATAAAGCTGTGCTGCTTCTTTTAGCTGCTCATTGGTGAGAAGGCTAATTGGCTGCTCCTGCAAAAGTGCTTCGACCTGCTTCCGTTGCTGCGGCTGCAGCTGCTGCTGCTGCTGCTGCTGCTGCTCTATTTGAAATAGCGCAGGCCCTGAGTGGCCCGCGAGGCCCCTCAAGTGCTGCAGCAAAATGTGGTATTGCTCTTCAGTCATAGGGGTGTTTCTTTTGGGGACGCAGTGGGTAGCAGCAGCAGCAGCAGCAGCTGCAGCAGCAGCAGCAGCCGC
>NW_013542305.1:5402-5893 GCF_000499545.2 Eimeria tenella
CGCCAGAGTGTACATACACCCGAACCCTTTAAAGATACTGTCTGCACTCCCACCAGCTGCTGCTGTTGCCGCTGCAACTGCAGCTGCTGCAGCAGCTGGCTGCTGCTGCTGCTGCTGCTTCTGCAGCTGCTGCGGTTGCTGCTGCTTGCCTTTGCTTCTTCTTCTATATCTGCTCCTCTCTGGCGTTCCCAAGAGGCCTCAGGATCATCTGCAGGGCCTGAAAATGTAAAGACACATACTGCTGTGGCTGCTGCTGCTGCTGCATATGCTGCTGCTGCTGCTGCTGCTACTTACCATCACTGTCCGACTCCTCCTCCTGGTTGTTTTCTGTTGCTGCTGCTGCTGCTTCTGCTTTTTTGTTTGCCTTTTGTAGCTTCCAAATCACCTCTCGCTGCTGCGGGATGTAGCCCTCAGCTTCATCATCCTAAGCAGCAGCAGCAGCAGCAGCAGCAACAGCAGCAGCACCAGCAGCAGCAACCACAGAAGCAGCG
>NW_013542305.1:5920-6047 GCF_000499545.2 Eimeria tenella
ATGTAGCCCTCCACAAGGGCTATTTCATCTGCAATTTGAAGTCGCTGCTGCCGCTAGGGAATGAAAATGTTCTTGCTGCCACTACTGCTGCTGCCGCTGCTGCTGCTGCTGCCGCTGCTGCTGCCGC
>NW_013542305.1:6091-6229 GCF_000499545.2 Eimeria tenella
AAGGAGACAAGTGGGGCGGCAGCTGCTTCCCGGGTTTGTAGTCTTCAGTGGGCAGCAGCAAACAAGCGTTGATGCAGTCAAAGACCCACTGCGGCTGCACCAGTTCCCGTTTTGCTGCTAAGTCCGCGCCGCATTGCT
>NW_013542305.1:6329-6507 GCF_000499545.2 Eimeria tenella
GCCCGCTCAAACGCAGCAGCAGACCTCCCCAAAAGAGTTTAATTGCTTTAAATCCAAAAGTCTTTTAATTAAATTCAAAACAAAACAAAACCAAAAAGAAACTAAATGGCAGCAGCAGCAACAGCAGCAGCAGCATCGGGGCCCCACACCTAGGGCCCCACCCACTCAGCCCCCGGGG
>NW_013542305.1:6607-6830 GCF_000499545.2 Eimeria tenella
AGAATAAGTTTCCAGAACTCGGAAGTCCACTTCTGCTGGCAAGTTCTGAATTAAAAAGAAATAAAAGAATTTAATTTAATTAAAAAGAGTTTTTTAATTCAAAAAAATTCAATTAATTAACATAAGCCAAGCTGGGCCGAAAGACTTCAACTCCGGCGCGCAGCAGCAGCAGCAGCAGCAGCACAGCAGCACCACTACCAGCAGCAGCAGCACAGCAGCACCG
>NW_013542305.1:6930-7115 GCF_000499545.2 Eimeria tenella
AATGAAAAAGAAATTAAAATGAAATTAAAATGAAATTAAAAAAAAGAAAAGAACAAAAGTGGGACAAAAAGAGGTACTAGGGGCCCCCAGAGAAGCAGCAAAAAGAAAAAGGGGCAGAAGAGCCTTTTGCTGCTTCGAACTGCAGCAGCAGCAGCAGCAGCAGCAGCAGAAGCAGCTGTGGGGGA
>NW_013542305.1:7181-7678 GCF_000499545.2 Eimeria tenella
TGTTTCGGAGGATTTGAGAAAGTTTAACAACTAAAATGAAAACTAAAACGAGAAAACAAAATCCTGAGACAGAAACAGCAAATCTGTCCCCTGGACTCAAAACGACGCGACGGGGGCCCCCCTTAGCTATGAAAAGGCCCCTAAACTTCTTCCCCAGAAGGCCTGTACCCTTCGGGGGGCCACCCCTCCTGGGGCCCTTCAGGGGGCCCTTGGGGGGGGCCCCCGGGGGGCCCCCAAAGGCCCGCAAGTAGTGCAAATTGAACAGCAGCTCATCTAGGGTTTGGGGGTCTATAGGGATGCTCTCTTCAACCCCCGGGGCCTCTTCTTGCTGCTGCTGCTGCTGAAGCTGATGCGCGGCCCCGGAGAAATAGTGGCCCATTGTGGCATTAGAGGCACCCTAAAGGGCCCCAGGGGGCCCCTCGAAAAGGGTTTGAAAGGTCTGGGGGCCCCCGGGGGCCCCTGGGGGCCCCTGTCGGCAGCAGGTGTTTCGAATGTTT
>NW_013542305.1:7723-8068 GCF_000499545.2 Eimeria tenella
GGCTGCTCTGGGGCGTTTAGGGGCCTCTTGATGTGCAAAAAACAAGTAAAATTGAATAAATAAATAAAAGTAAATATAAATAAATAAATAAATATTAAATCAACAAATTGCAAAAGACAAGAGAAACAGAGGCCCCCTTTGCCCGAATTGGCCGTGCAGCAGAGCCGCGAAGCCTGAAAGGGTCCAATTTGCAAATAAAATAAATATAAATATACATTTATTTTCCAATTTTCATTTTAATTTCAAATTTCTCATTTTTCAAGCCTCTAAACCCTCAACAAAACTCCGAGACGCAGCGCCACCTGTACAAACAGCCCTCCCGGGGGCCCCCGGGGCCACCAAGGG
>NW_013542305.1:8168-10344 GCF_000499545.2 Eimeria tenella
GTTTCTTTGCATTTAGTTATTTTGAAAGTTGGAAAGACCCTCAGGCGAGCAGCAGCAAAGTACCAGCTCATTACCCTAGTAAGTCGAAGCAGCAAATACACAAGGGGGCCCCCTAGGGGCCCCTAGGGGCCCCCAGGGGCCCCCCCAGGGGCCCCTAGGGTGCTTCTGGGGGGCCCCCTAGGGACCCTCAGGAAACCCTTCAGGGGCCCCCGGGGCCCCTAAAGGGTTTTCTGAGGGTCCCCAGGGGCCCCCTAGGGGCCTCTTGGGGCTTCTTGGGGGCCCCTCAGGGGCCCCCAGGGGAAAGCCCTCAAGAGGGTCTTTCCAGGGGCCCCCCAATGAACTGTACCCTGGGGGCCCCCCAAAACCGTGGGCAACAAAAGCTTTGGGGGCCCCCGTAAGGGGCCCCCGTAAGGGGCCCCCATTCAAAGGGCCCCCTTGGGGGCCCCTGGGGGCCCCTAGGGGCCCTTGGGGGCCCCTAGTTTGGATTTATTTGTCTCTTTTTGATGTTTGCTTGCTGCTGCTGTTGTAAACCCTAAACCCTAAACCCCAAACCCTTTTTATTTTGTGTGTGTCTTACTTTTGGCAGTGGTGCAGCCATTTGGTTGGTCCTGCTGCAGCTTCTACGGTAAACCCCAAACCCTAAACCCTAAACCCTAAACCCTAATTTGTCCTCTAGAGCTTGTCTCTTGTTTCTCGATTTTTGCTTTGTGTCTCCCATGTCTCCTCTTGTCTCCTTTTGATTGTTAAATCAAAAGAAACAAATTTAATTGCTGCTGTGTCTCTGTGCAGCAGCAGCAGCAGCAGCAGCAACAGCAGCAGCAGCTGTTTCCGGCACTGGGAAGGGCCTGGAGCGCCAATGCACCCCACACTCAGGTATCGAGGGTTTAGGGTTTAGGGTTTACGGTTTCGCGGGTTAACGGCGCCTCCCGAGCCACCCACTGTAGATCAACTCCCAAACCCTAAACCCTAAACCCTAAACCCTCAGAATTCAGCTGTGGCGCTAAACCCTAACCAGGGGCCCCCAGCGGCGCTTTTAGGGTTTAGGGTTTGCATCTTTTACTTTGCCTAGGTATTGATTGAACGAGGGGGCCCCCTAGGGTTTGGGGTCCCCCTAGGGTTTGGGAGGCCCCTAGGGTTTGGGGGCCCCCTAGGGTTTGGGGGCCCCCTACACCCCCTAAACCCTAGGCCTATTCTCACGAAGCTTACGCTGCTGAAGAGCCCCAGACAGGTGAGGGCCTCGCTAAACCCTAAACCCTAGCTAAACCCTAAACCTTAGCTAGGCCCTAAACCCTACCTAAACCCTAGCTAAACCCTAGCTGAACCCCAATTCCTAGCTAAACCCTAAACCCTAGCTAAACCCTAAGAGCGCGCGGAACACCAAATGGAAGCTTTTGTGTCTGCAGACGGGTTTAGATCCGATGCAAGTAATTAGGGTTTAGGGTTTAGGGTTTAGGGTTTGCGGGCGCTGCCGTTTGCAGCCCCGGGGCCTCACCGTATTCGCGGCCACAACCCCTGCGGGTAATTTCCAAACCCTAAACTCTAAACCCTAGGCCCCAAGCCCTAAACCCTAGGCCCCAAACCCTAAACCCTAAACCCTAAACCCTTCAAATGGAGCTATTGGCTGGTGGTTTGCGTCAATAGGCATCTTCATAGATGTAGATTCAAAGGGCCCCCAACCAAAAGGGTACACGGGGGGCCCCAGGGGCCCCCAAACCTCTTAGGGGGGCCCCTAGGGGCCCCCAAACCCTTCAAGGGGGCCCCTGGGGGCTCCCAAACCCTAGGGAGACAGGAGGCCCCTTCAGGGGCCCCTCCAGGGGCCCCTAAAATAAGGGCACCAACTGGGGGGCCCCCGGAAAGGCTTAAAATAAGATCACCAACTAGGGGGCCCCTGGGGGCCCCCCAATCACCACCTTTGGGGGCCCCAGGGGCCCCCAGGGGCCCCCAGGGAGCCCCCCAGCGCACTGCAGCTGGGGGCCCCTCAAAGAGGAAGGGGGTCTAGAAAGTGAAGTGCCTGCTGCTGCTGCTGCTGCTGCTGCAGCAATAGCTGTGCGTCTCTTTGCCGCTTCTGTATATGGGGACATAGCTCTTGCTGTTGCTGCTGCTGCTGCTGCACGAGCCGCTGCTGCTGCCCGAGCAGCAGCGGCTGCTTCCCGACCACCGTCGCCAGCAGCATCTG
>NW_013542306.1:0-358 GCF_000499545.2 Eimeria tenella
GCAATAGCAGCAGCAGCAGCAGCAGCAGCAGCAGCGGCTGCAACGCCAGCAGCACGAGTTTTTCGTCAGCTGCTGCTGTTGTCACGAGAGCCCTTCTTGACCAGCATTGGTCTCCTGGGCTATGGGTGCTCCCCAGCAGCAGCAGCAGCAGCAGCAGCAGCAGCCGCTTGTACGGGGACATAAAGCGCATGCAGATGCGAGAGCAGCGGATGCTGCGGCGGCACATGAGAAACTTCTGTCTCCTTTCAGGTCTAGAAGCTGCAGTGAGTGCAGCAGCAGCAGTTGCTGCTTTGTCAAGGAGACGCAGCAGCACCAACAGGGGGGCCCCCGGGGGGCCCCCTGGGGGGCCCTCCGGGGG
>NW_013542306.1:417-958 GCF_000499545.2 Eimeria tenella
GGGGGCCCCCTGAGGCCTTCGGGCCAGAGAGGGGCTGGTGCTGCGCTTTGTGGGGAGGCGCAGAGGAGGCAGCCATGCTGCAGCCGCAGCAGCAGCAGCAGCAGCAGCAAAGACACACGCAGCAGCACAACCACCAACTGCAGCAGCAGCTCGTGCACAAGCACCACCTCCAGCAGCAGCAGCAACCGCAGCAGCAGCAGCTGCAGAAGCAGCCAGCAGCCTCCCAGGAAAAAGTGCGCACGTGGGTAGTTGCTGCCAGGGAGAGAAGAAGCAGCACCATCATCAGCAGCAACAGCAGCAGCAGCAGCAGTAGCAATGGCAGCAGCAGCAGCAGCAGCAGCAGCCACGTTGCTGGATGTGTAGAGGATGGGCCCGCAAACAACTTTAGCTGCAGCCACAAAGTAGAAACTGTGGGGGAAAAGGCAGCAGCAAGCCCACCTGCTGCGTATGTGCACCAGAAGGCTCTCAGCAGCAGCCGCAAGAGCAGCAACAGCAGCAGCAGCAGCCGCAGCAGCAGCAGCAGCAGCAGCAGCCGCAGCAG
>NW_013542306.1:994-2183 GCF_000499545.2 Eimeria tenella
AGCAGTAGCAGCAAGAGACGCTCTGTGCAAACCAAAAGAAGCAGTCAAGGCCTCCACCAGAGCTCACGAGGCCCCCAGCGGGAGGCACGAAGACAGGCCGCATGCAGCAGCAGCAGCAGCAGCAGCAGCAGCGGTAGCGACAGCAGCAGCAGCAACAGCAGCAGCAGCAGCAGCGGCGGCAGGAGCAAACGAAGGAAGAGAAGAGATGGACGCCGTGCTGCTCGCCGCGGTCTTCGCGCCTCCAGAGAACTCTCAAGATCTGCTGCTGCTCCTGCCCCTGCTGCTGCCGCTGCTGCTGCTGCCGATTTGGCTGATTTAGAAGTGGCGCAGTGGCTCAATGCAGAGTTTTCGCCCGAAGATTTGCTGCTGCTGGAGGGCCCCAGAGCAGCAGCAGAGGCAGCTTGCCAACAAGAGCAGCAGAAGGGCCTGGAGTGTGGAGATACGAGGCAAAGCAGCAGCAGCAGCAGCAGCAGCAGTAGGAGCAGCAGCACCAGCAGTAGGAGCAGCAGGAGCAGCAGCAGGAGCAGCAGCAGGAGCAGCAGCTGCAGCACGAACGGCCAAACTCCTCAAAGGGCAGCAACGTCGCCTGTTTCTTTTGCGACGCTTTCGAGCAGGAGGAGCAGCAGCAGCAGCAGCAGAAGCAGCAGCACGAGCAGCAGAAGCAGCACCAGCGACAGGGACAGTCCCCAAGGCGAGGTCTATTCTGACTGCGGCGGCTTTTCTCCCACACATTCGCAGCAGCACGCTGCTGCTGCAACGAAGCAAAAGCAGCAGCACCAGCAGCAGCAGCAGCAGCAGCAGGATTCGAATTCGTGTGGCGCTCGCAGCGGCACCCCTCTATTGGCTTTGCGCAGAGCGGCCTCTGCGGACCGAACTAGCAGCAGCAGCAGCAGCAGCAGCAGCAGCTGGGCCTGCGTGTGTGCGGGTCCGTGCGCAGCTCGCGGGCGGTGCAGCCGCAGCGGGCAGCAGCTGCTGCTGCTGCACCAGGGGCTGCGGCGGCGGCTGCGGGGCTTTGCTGCAGCAGGCAAAACGCATGCAGAATGCATGCAGCACTTCCGGCGGCATTTGGGGCTGAGCCCCACAACGCGGGTGTTCTGCATAGAGCCCTCGAAGCACAAGCGCCCCGCAGCAGCAGCAGCAGCAGCAGCAGCAGCAGCCCCAGCAGCAGCAGCAGCAGCAGCAGCAGCAG
>NW_013542306.1:2208-2419 GCF_000499545.2 Eimeria tenella
AAGACCCCAGCAGCAGCCTCATTCGGGAACTTTATGCTGAGGGGGGCCCCCTTGGTGCTGCACCTGCAGAGGCCCCCCGGAGGGCGCAGCAGGAGCTGTGTGTGCAGGGCAGGCGAATAGCACCTGCTGCAGCAGCAGCAGCAGCAGCTGCTGCTGCTGCTGCTGCTGTTGCTGCTAAAGCAGCAGGGAAGCAGCAACGCAAGCCGTGGGC
>NW_013542306.1:2519-2900 GCF_000499545.2 Eimeria tenella
GGAGTCCTGTGTTGCTGCTGCACTGCGAAGGAGAGGCTGGGTAGAAAACAAAGACTGGAGATCTCCTTTTTGTGATCTGCGTTGGGTGCTGCAGCAGCGGGAGTTTGAGCAGCAGCAGCAGCAGCAGCAGCTGAACCACTTCCCAGGCAGCGAGGCGCTGGCCACGAAGGGCGGCCTCACCCGCTCGCTGCAGCAACTCAAACTTGCTGCTGCTGCTGCTGCTGCTGTTGACTGCTTCTACCCCAGAGCTTATGACCTCAGTGCCCTCAGCGATTGTGCTGCTTTCATTCTCGACTGGAGCCGCACAGAAGCCCTCGCAGTGCTGCTGCTCTACCTCCGCAGCACTGCAGCAGCAGCAGCAGCAGCAGCAGCAGGAAAAAA
>NW_013542306.1:3073-3273 GCF_000499545.2 Eimeria tenella
CTGCTGCCGTGGCTAGCAGCAGAAGTGGTGGAGTGTTGGCTGCCCGAGCTGCTGCCGGACTTTTTTTTGGATTGCGAGGGGCCCCCGGGGCCCCTCAGCCCCGCCCATATTGAGGCCTTTTCGGATTTGGCCTGGCGCATGCGGCAGCAGCCCACGGGCTTCCTGCTGCACTGGCAGCAGCAGCAGCAGCAGCAGCAGCA
>NW_013542306.1:3470-3601 GCF_000499545.2 Eimeria tenella
AAGTGAGGGCCCACTGGGCCCTTTGGCGCTTCGACATAGGAGACAGCCCCGAAGTTCTCCAGCTGCTGGGCCTGCAGCAGCAGCAGCAGCAGCAGCAGCAGCAGCAGCAGCAGCAGCAGCGGCAGCAGCAG
>NW_013542306.1:3782-4032 GCF_000499545.2 Eimeria tenella
TTTGCTATTTTCTTTCCTTCTCTCGCTTCACTTAATCCCCTTTAGTTCCGAATTCCCAAACCCTTTGGTCTCTCTAATTCTTTTTTAATTCTTTTAAATGCTTTTAAATCCTTTTAAAGTTTTAATTAGTTTTTTTAAAAGACCCCTTTTGTGTGTCTCACCTGCGCTGCCGTTGCTGCTGCTGCTGCTGCTGCTACTGCTTCTGCGTTTGCTGCTGCTGCTGCTGCTGCTGCTGCTGCTGCTGCTGCAG
>NW_013542306.1:4132-4393 GCF_000499545.2 Eimeria tenella
GCGTTTGGTGCAGCGCTACGTGGAGCGTCCGCTGCTGCTGTGGGGTTTGCGGAAGTTTGATTTGCGGCTGTGGGTTTTGGTGGTTTCTTTTATTCCTTTAAAAGTTTATTTTTATTCAACTCCCTATTTGAGGGTTTGCGCGGAGTCTTATTCGCTGCAGGACCTCCGCAGCCTCTTCCGCCACGTCTCCAACTGGAGCCTCAACAGGCTCAGGCCCCCCCGCAGCAGCAGCAGCAGCAGCAGCGGCAGCAGCAGCAGCAG
>NW_013542307.1:0-708 GCF_000499545.2 Eimeria tenella
CTGATGCCTGCGGCCCCAACGCAGCAGCAAGTGACTGCAGCAGCAGCAGCAGCTAACGCAATAATCACCTGTGGACCGCCACGCAGTGCGAAAAAATCTCGAGGACCATTTGCTTCGCGTGCTGCAGCAGCTGCTGCTCAGCTGAACACCCCCCACAAGCAGCAGCAGCAGCAGCAGCAGCAGCACTTGATAAGTGCTTCGACCCCCTCCTCCGCAGCCCGCAGCAGCACAGCTGCCGAGCACGCGCAGCCCCACACCCGGCCATCCCCCGCGCAGCAGCAGCAGCAGCAGCAGCAACAACAACAGCAGGAGCAGCAGGAGCAACAGCAACAACACCGGCAGCAGCATCCGCAGCACCAACAACAGCAACACCAGCAGCAACAACAGCAGCAGCACCCGCAGCAACAACGACAGCAGCAGCAGCAGCAGCAGCAGCAGCAGCGCAGCAACAGCAGCGCAGCAGCAGCGGACCAGTGGTCATGCTGGGGGCCACGGGCTTGAACAGCAGGCGCAGCAGCGCGTCCAGCGCGCCGCGGTCGAAGAAGAGAGTGTTGACTTCGTCCTTCTCGGGCAGCTCCATGTTGAGGCTGCAGACGACGCGCAGCAAAGTTTCCTTGACCATGACCTGCACGGCCTCGCTCGGGGCGCTCTCCAGCACGCCGCACAGCAGCAGCAGCAGCTGCTGCTGCTGCGGCTGCTGCTGCTGCG
>NW_013542307.1:808-992 GCF_000499545.2 Eimeria tenella
AGCACAAACCCTAAACCCTAAACCCTAAACCCTAAACTTCAAACCCTAAACCCGAAACTCTAAACCCTAAACCCTAAAACTAGCTAGTGGTAGCTGAGGGTTTACATGGGGGTCAGCCCTGATGAGTCTGCCGAGGCTGCTGAAGGCCTGCTGCTGCTCCGGCTCCCCTTGCGGCAGGTCGCTG
>NW_013542307.1:1092-1437 GCF_000499545.2 Eimeria tenella
GGCGCGGGCCGCGCCCTCCGCCTCCGCCTCCTCCTCCTCCTCCTCGTCGCTCAAACTCCCCGACAGCGCCTCCGGAAACAGCAGCGAAATGTAAGACCACAGCGCGAAGCAGCCGTGGGGGTGCTGGAAAGACAAGGCCCTGTAGAAGTCCCCCCTGCGGCCTTCTTGCCAAGTTATGATGCTTTCTTTCTGGTGCTGGTAGAGCGCGTTGCAGCAGACTTCGCTGTCGACCACCAGCGCGCCGGAGGCCTCTTCGCGCACCACCAGCCGGCTGCCGCGCGCCGCCGCTGCTGCTGCTGCTGCTGCTGCTGCTGCTGCTGCTGCGCGCTCCGGCAGCTCGGGGCT
>NW_013542307.1:2658-2846 GCF_000499545.2 Eimeria tenella
CGTAAGGATCCTGAAGACAAAAAAGGAAAAGACAAACAATTGAAAACAATTGGAGTAAAAAAAACAAAAACAAATATTCAACAAAAAGACAATTTGGAAAGAAATTGAAAACAATTGGAATAAAAAAAGAAATGAAAACAAATATTCAACAATAAGATATAATAAACGAAAAAATAAAACGAGAAAAG
>NW_013542307.1:2946-3104 GCF_000499545.2 Eimeria tenella
TTGGCAGCTAAAAGGCACTGCAGCTGCGCTATTGAGGCCTCGTCCATATACCTCGTGAGCGCCACATCTCGCAGGTACATCAGCCGGTAGTGCAGGTGCACGTGCTGCACGAACTGCTCGTGCTGCTGCTGCTGCTGCTGCTGCTGCTGCTGGTCGCC
>NW_013542307.1:3204-3584 GCF_000499545.2 Eimeria tenella
TCGTGGAACTGGACGCGGCGGAAGAAGGCGGTGTGGGGCAGGGCCATTTGCTGCGAAGCAATTTCCTTTTCATGTTCCAAACAAGTCAAAACATCGAACCAAAATTCGTCGGAGAGAAAAACTTCCAAAGTCTCCAGCTGCCCCGCCCACGCCACCAGCATCTTCCGCACGACGAGCGCCATTTGCTGCAGCGCCTCTGCTGCTTCTGCTGCGCCCATCGCCTCCGCCTCCCCTGCTGCTGCTGCTGCTGGGGGGTCCGCTGCTGCTGCGGGCTCTGCTGCTGCTGCTGCGGAGTCCGCCGCCGCTTGCGGGGCTGCTGCTGCGGCTTCGCGCCCGTCCGTTTCGGGTGCTGCGGGCTCCTTCCCGGGGCTGCTCCCGCC
>NW_013542308.1:0-270 GCF_000499545.2 Eimeria tenella
TAGGGTTTTCGCGGCAAAAGAAAGAACAGAGCCAACCTGTTTTAAATGGCAGCAAACGCAGCACGCGCTGCCCGCAGGCAGCAGCACCACTTTCTAACTATTCATTATTTATTTATTCATTCTAATTTATTTATTTTTATTTATTTTGTTTTTACTTTTTGTTTATAATCAGCTGCAGCATATCCTAAAACCTTCAAGCTGCTGGCTGCTTCGGCTCCTTCTTGCCAAAGAGAGAAAACCCTTTCTTCTTCTTCGGCGCTGCTGCTGCTG
>NW_013542308.1:406-533 GCF_000499545.2 Eimeria tenella
GAGCCTCTGCATCTTTTGCGTCTTTTTTCTTCTTCGGGGTTTTCTCTTTTTTCTTGCGAGCCGATTTGCCCCACTTGCTGGGGCTCCCCTCTTGCTGCTGCTGCTGCTGCTGCTGCTGCCCCGCAGC
>NW_013542309.1:502-709 GCF_000499545.2 Eimeria tenella
GGCCAACGGCCCGGGGGCCCCCTGGGAGCGCTGCGGGGAGCGGCTGCGGGGAGAAGACCCGCGGGACTATGGGTATGGTGCAGCAGCAGCAGCAGCAGCAGGTGCTGCTGCAGCAGCAGCAGACTACGCTGCTGTTGCTGGCGGCTACGGAGGGCCACCGGACGGGCCCGGCGCTGCTGCTGCTGCTGCTGCTGCTGCTGCTGAGCC
>NW_013542309.1:796-974 GCF_000499545.2 Eimeria tenella
GAGAACACAGCAGCTGGGGCTGCGAGGACAGCTACAGAAGGGGGGCCCCCAGCAGCGAAAGAGGGTACTCGCGGGGAGCAGCAGAGGGGCCCCCCCGTGCTGCTGAGGGGCGGAGGCGGCCGCAGCAGCAGCTGCAGCAACAGCGGGGCCGCCAGCCGCAGCAGCAGCAGCAGCAGCA
>NW_013542309.1:1029-1353 GCF_000499545.2 Eimeria tenella
CCTGCAGGGGCCCCGAGGGCTACAGCTCGCCCGGGGGCTCTCGCTGGAGCGAAAGAGGCAGCAGCAGCAGATACGGGAGGGACCGAGACAGCAGCAGCAGCAGACGCGGCAGCAGCAGCAGACACGGCAGCAGCAGCAGCAGACACGGCAGCAGCAGGAGAGACCAGGACAGAGCAGCAGCAGACGCAGCAGCAGACGCAGCAGCAGACAGCTACAGGGAATGGCGCGGCCGCAGGGGGCCCCCCGAGCCCCGAAGGGGGGGCTGGGAAGGCCACAGCAGCAGCAGCAGCAGCAGCAGCAGCGGGGGGCGGGGCCTGGTGGACG
>NW_013542309.1:1467-1674 GCF_000499545.2 Eimeria tenella
GAGGGGGGCCCCCGAAGAAGCTCCTACAGCAGCGAGGCCTTTGCTGAGGGGCCCCCCTTCCGGGCTGAGGGCTGTGAGTACGAAAGACCCTTCAGCAGCAGCAGCAGCAGCAGCAGGCTGCGGCAGCAGCAGCGCAGCGGCGGCGGCGAGGGGCCCCCCCCCTACTCACGAAGCAGGTACCCCAGGACCCGCAGCGGGGCCCCCGAT
>NW_013542309.1:1696-2023 GCF_000499545.2 Eimeria tenella
GGCCCCCCCACTACTCGAGGGGCCCCCGGGGCCCCAGCGAGCAGCAGCAGCAGCAGCAGCAGCAGCAGCAGCAGGAGGGCCCCCCCATGAGGGGTGGGGGGCCCCCCTACGGCTACGGGGGCCCCCACTACGGGGATGCGCGTGGAGACGCAGCAGCAGGGCGCTACCACCAGCAGCAGCACCAGCAGCAGCAGCAGCAGCAGCATGGGTACGGCTCCTCAGGACTCCCCGAGAGAGACGGCGCTGCTCCTAGGGGCCCCCAGGGGGGCCCCCAGGGGGGCCCCCAGGGCCCCTGGGACTGGGGGGCCCCCCTGGGGGGGCCCCTGC
>NW_013542310.1:0-234 GCF_000499545.2 Eimeria tenella
GGTTGGCCAGCTGGCTAGCTACGTGGCTAGCTAGCTGGCTAGCTAGCTGGCTAGCTGCTGAAGGAAAAGAAGAAGCTGACAAGTGCTGCTGCAGGAGGGGCCCCACATCTTCCTTTTCTGTGGGAGGGTCTTCTTCGTCGGAGTGCGGCATTGCGAAGGTTGGAAGGGCCTCCTCCCCATCTTGCTGCTGCTGCTGCTGCTGCTGCTGCTGCTGCTGCTGCTGCTGCTGCCGGG
>NW_013542310.1:301-671 GCF_000499545.2 Eimeria tenella
AATCCAGCGAGGAGGAACTCCGCCGGCAAGGGACGGATATGTCAAAGCTGCTGCTGCTGCTGCTGCTGCTGCTGCTGCTGCCTCGCTTGATGCCTGCAGCAAGAACCCAGCAGCAGCAGCAGCACAAGCACGCCAGTTGCAGCAAAGCAGCAGCAAAGGCGCAGCAGCAGCAGCTCGGGCACAGCGCAGGTGACAGCAGCAACAAACTGCAGCGCAGCAGCAGCAGCAGCAGCAAGTGGTCAAACACAATCCAAACTGACTTGTCAAAAGAGAAGACAAAGACCCTCTCCTGCTGCTCAAAGGAGACTCTCTCCTTTGCTGCTGCTGCTGCTGCTGCTGCTGCTGCTGCTGCTGCTGTTGGTTGTTTTCT
>NW_013542310.1:700-1036 GCF_000499545.2 Eimeria tenella
TGCTGCCTTCCTGCTACAAGCTCCCAGATGCGGCAGCTAGCGGGGCGGCCGCACACTGCGCATGCAGAAGACCCAGAAAGGGGGCCCCCAAGGGGGCCCCCCTGGGGGCCCCCCTGGGGGCCCCCTGAGGGGCCCACCGAGAAGCACGTACAGCGGTCCCCTGGGGGCCCTCCTGAGGGCCCCCCTGGGGGCCCCCCAGGGGCATTTGGGGCCAAAAGAAGTCCTGAAAGACGAGAAGTGTCTCTTTGGAGTCCTTTAAGAGACAAGAGAGAAGGGGACCCTGAAAGGGCCCCAGAAAGAGCTCTTGAGGGGCCCCCGGGGGCCCCCCCCAGAGTG
>NW_013542310.1:1158-1456 GCF_000499545.2 Eimeria tenella
AGGTGCTAAAGATGAGGGCAAAGGGAGGGGGAAAGAAGCGGGGGCCCCTTCGGAAGAAAGCTGTTTGCTGAAAGCTTCTGCTGCTGCAGCACAAGTGCAGCGGGCCCCCGGGGGCTCCCGGCTGTCTGGAAAAAGAGAAGAAGAGCAGCAGCAGGGAACAGCAAAAGAAGCAGAAGAAGGTTCCATGGGGCTCTTGGGAGAGGGGGAAGAAGGCGGAGAAGGGCCTCGAGCTGGGGTGTACGTACACCGCAGACCCCAGGGCTCGCCGAGCTGTACAGGCAGGCTCAGAAGGAGCAGC
>NW_013542311.1:0-214 GCF_000499545.2 Eimeria tenella
GGCGCCCGCTGCTGCTGCGGCTGCTGCTGCTGCTGCTGCACGCCGTACCCTCCATACCCAGGGGGCCCCTGCTGCTGCCAAGGGGCGCCCGAGAGGGGCCTTTCAGGTTGCCTTCTGCCCCGCGGGTCTCTCGGGGGGTTCAAGGGGCCCCCTGGGCGTCCCCCTGGGGCCCCCCAGGGGGGTCCCCCAGGGGGCCCCCCCGGGGGCCCCCCAC
>NW_013542311.1:296-461 GCF_000499545.2 Eimeria tenella
TAAGTACTCGAAGACGCCCAGGGGTCCTGCGGGGGCCCCACTGGGGGCCTTCCCGCATTCCACCTGCTGCCAGGGGGGCCCCCAGCTTGGCAAGCCATAGGGTTTAGCTGCTGCTGCAGCCGCATAGCCACTGGGATTATGTGGGGCGGGGGGGGGGGCGGAACA
>NW_013542311.1:553-780 GCF_000499545.2 Eimeria tenella
CCTCCACAGCTGGGGAGGGAGGGGCCCCCTGAACTGCTGCTGCTCCAGCCTTTGCTGCTGCTGCTGCTGCTGCGAGTAGTGCTGCTGCGAGTACTGCTGCTGCGCGTACTGCTGCTCGGCGTACTGGTGGGGCCCCTGGGGGCCCCTGCCTTGGTAGCGGTTGCCGTTAGTTGCTCCATTCCACCCCTGCTGCTGCTGTTGCTGCTGCTGCTGCTGTTGCTGCTGCT
>NW_013542311.1:899-1245 GCF_000499545.2 Eimeria tenella
CAGCAGCATCAGCAGCAGCAGAAGCAGCAGCAGCAGGAGCAGCAGCAGGAGCCACGGCAGTCACCAGGCGCCTCCGCCAGTTCAATTCAGCGGAGGAGGTTTGCGGCCGTGCAGAAGCCTGCGCCCAGGGTTTAGGGTTTAGGGTTTAGGGTTTACATCTAAGTCATATTTGTCCAGGTAAGGCCCCGAACTGATGACTCCAGGAAGAAGAGAAGAAACAGCAGGAATGGAGGAAAGAGCAGGAGGAGAAAAGTAGCAGCAAACGGAAGCGGAGCACACGGGGCTCAGGCCCTCTGCAGCAGACGCAGCAGCAGCAGCAGCAGCAGCAGCAGCGGCGGCAGCGGGG
>NW_013542311.1:1345-1494 GCF_000499545.2 Eimeria tenella
TCAAGCTCGAGGGGGAGCGCCGGCGGGACGGCAGCAGCGGCAGCAGCAGCGGGAGAAGCACGGGGCGCAGCAGCAGCGCAGCAGCAACATGAGCCACGCAGCCCCTCAGCCCCGTAGCAGCAGCAGCTGCTGCCGCCGCCGCGGGGGGC
>NW_013542311.1:1544-2105 GCF_000499545.2 Eimeria tenella
GTAGAGGACCTTGCCGGGAGCTGCTGCTGCTGCTGCTTCGGAGTAAAAGAGGCGGCCGGCGAGGCCGCTGCTGCAGCTAGTTGGCAGCAGCACGCCGGGGCCCCACACCCCGCGGGGAACTCTTCTTGCTGCTGCTGCTGCTGCCCAGTCCGGCTCTTCCCCCGGGCGCAGCCCGCGGCCCTGGGCCGGCAGCAGCTGCTGAATTGCTGCTGCTAGTGGGTGCGTGAGGTGTACGTACACCTCAGTTTCCGAGAGCGAGTTCCGCTGCTGCTCCTCCGGCAGCAAATTGCCTTCCAGCTGCTGCGCTGCTGCCAGCAGCCGCTTCTTGTCTATGAACGGCAGCAGCACCACCCACTGCCACTGGTGCCTGCGCAAAACACACCCCACACCCTCCTGCTGCTGCTGCTGCTGCTGCTGCTGCTGCTGTGTGCTGCTGCTGCTCGCTACCGATTTCCTTGCCGTTCCTGCTGCTGCTGGTGCAGCAGTGCGCCGCTGCAGCGCGGCTCTGCCGTCGCGCCCCCCACCCCGCCCCCCCCCGCTGCTGCTGCTGCCCCGGCCGCT
>NW_013542311.1:2152-2324 GCF_000499545.2 Eimeria tenella
TTGGGGTCGTATCTGCAGCGGGAGGGGTAGAAGTCCGCAATGGCAGACACGGGAGACAGCATTAGCTGCGCAAAGTCGCGGGGGAGGCACTTCGCGCTGAAGGGCGGCAGCACCGCCAGCAGCTGCTCCAGGGGCCGCAGCGGACGCGAAGCAGCAAACAACTCCTGACGCG
>NW_013542311.1:2515-2805 GCF_000499545.2 Eimeria tenella
ACCTTACCTGCGCTCCTTCCAAGTAACACTCCGCCTGCGTTTCCCGGTCCTCCGCCTTGTCGCGCCCTTCCTGCTTCTCCTGCTGCTGCTGCTGCTGCTGCTGCTGCTGCAGCTTGGCGACGCGCCTCTTTGCTGCGTGCCAGAGGTCGAGGGCGAGGGGCGCGAAGTGGAAAGGAAAGAACCAGTCGAAGCTGCTGCAGCCCTGGCAGTAATAAAGCAGCACCCACTGGAGGCCCCTGAGGTAGTGGTCTGCTGCAGCAGCAGCAGCAGCAGCAAAAGAGTCTCCTGCT
>NW_013542312.1:0-283 GCF_000499545.2 Eimeria tenella
TTTTGGGGCCCCTGCTAATGTGTGTTGCTCTTTTTCCCATCTTTTTTCTAATCCCCTTTATTCCTTCTTTTGGACTCATTTGTCTCAACTTCCCCATCCTTGAGTCTTTCTTTTTTCTCATTTATTTCATTTTCTCATTTATTCTTTCATTTATTTCATCTCTTGTCTCATTCATTTCTACCATCCCCCCCTAGACATTGCATGCGCCCCGCGGGCCATCTTGTTCACAACTTGCCGTGGAGGCCCCTGTGGGGGCCCCCCCCTGGGGGCCCCCCTGGGGGCC
>NW_013542312.1:389-592 GCF_000499545.2 Eimeria tenella
CCCGTCTTCGAGCGCCAGGGGCCCCGCGGGCTGCGCTGCTGCTGCTGCTGCTGCTGCTGCTGCTGTTTTATTGGCGCGTCTGCGCGGGGCGTAGGTGAGGAGTTTGGCGGCGTAGGACTGCTGCCTCCGGGCCCTGTCTGCGCTGCGTTTGGCGCCGCTGCTGCTGCTGCTGCAGCAGCAGCAGCAGCCCCAGCCGAGGCAGA
>NW_013542312.1:640-949 GCF_000499545.2 Eimeria tenella
AGAGCATGACGGGGTACATGCAGAGCAGCAGCAGCGTGAGCGCCCACGCCACCGGCCTGCAGTCCCCTTTGTGCCACTTCACGGAGACAGAATTATAAAGAGGAATCGACACAAGAGACACGAGGCCCCCCACAGCTTGTGCAATTCCAGAAAGTCTTCCGAAGTGTCTGCTGCTGAACCTGCTGCTCACGCAGCAAAATATCAGCTCGCTGTCCAGCGACACGTACCCGCAGAAGCACACCAGCGACAGCAGCAGGGGCCCCTGGGGGCCCCCCTGGGGGCCCCCGGGGGCCCCGGGGGGGCCCCCCG
>NW_013542312.1:1002-1358 GCF_000499545.2 Eimeria tenella
GGCCCCCCGGGGGCCCCCAGGGGGCCCCCAGGGTACTGAGGTAGGCGCAGAAACCCAAAGTGTTGATGAGACAGAGAATGGAATAAATGCCGACTTTGTCGATTGCTGCGCCGATGAGGAGACAGGGAATAAATGCAAAAGACAAAAAAGGGTCCATTAAAGCAGCCACGGGGGCCCCCAAGAGACGGGGCCCCGCCATTTGGTAGAAGGAGATGGCAATTTGCTGCGAAGAGGCCACGAGGGGGATGCACAGGAAGTGCAGCGACAGCAGGTCCGCCCGGAAACTCCTGCTGCTGCTGCTGCTGCTGCTGCTGCTGAGGCTCAGGCTGCTGCTGCTGCTCCCGCGCGACTTGCTG
>NW_013542313.1:0-8191 GCF_000499545.2 Eimeria tenella
TAGTGCGCGAGGCCGTTTCAACAGGCCGCGTTGGAGTTCCCCTACTCCGTATGTGTGTGTTTGGGGTGCTTGGTAAAGCAGAGCTTGAGGACGCTGCAGTTGCTTTGGAAATAAGAATATGCGTGCCACCTGTTGGCATGTTCAGGTAGAAACCTGAATGAAAACCCTAATAGCTTTTGAGATATGATGCAGGTGGTAAGCTCCCGCTGTGGTGAGTGGAGCACCTGGCGAGAACTTTTGTCCGGCAAAGCTTTGTTTTTCCGACAAGTGCGCGCAAGGAGCAATAGAAATGATGTCCACGCTGACCGTGACTTCCTGTTGGGACGTTTTGTACTGCCTCCGTGGGTGTCGAACACAGTGCTGCGGAGCCGCTGTTGGAGTTCAGACCGAAATGGCACATGTGCGTGCCTGCGTTGTTTCCGTATTCACTCAGCCGGTGAGCGCAGTGAAGGAGCGTGCATGGGGCTAGGCTGGGACGTTGGAGGAGCACGGCACATTTGATTTGCAGTGACACGATACGCATGGGGTTTGGTGTCTCCAAAACAGTTAGTAAGCTTTTCAGTAGAGTTGGGAGATTGACTAGCGCGAAGATTTGGCCTTGTTTGCTTTGCTTTGGATATTTCGGGTCGGAATGTTTGCGAGCGCATCGCGAAGAGTCAGCTTGAAGGCTGTGAAGCAGCATGTGGAGTTTACATGTGACTTCGTTTGGATGGTGGTGTCTTTGTGAAAGGTTGTTTGGTGGCATGATGGTGGTGAGGAGTGGCGGCGCAGTGCCTGTGGTTGAAAGCTTTTGGATACGGAACACGTTGTGTGTGTGTTCGCTAATGTTTTTTTTCACGCAGTCAGTGAGGCTTGAAGGCGGATGTGCTGAGGGTCGTCTGGAGAAGCATGGGAACGCATGCGGTTCGGAGCGACATGCGGTGTGCGAGCGCGTCGTGTTCCTATGTTTTTCGAATCAAGTGCTCCGTGCAGAAGACGGGCGTGCAGCTGCCATGCGTTTATGAACTTCCACATGACTTGGCTTGCTTGAATTGGGAGGCCGACTTTGTCTGCTGTAGGCCGTACTCAGTTGGAGAAAACCCGCTTCCTACTTTTGATTTGACTCGCTGGCAGGGCATACAGGAGCCCCATCTGAGGGACACAGCCAGTGCGTTTTGGACGAAGCGTTCTGCGCGAAAACTGTGCTTACGGTTTTCATGCCCCCAAGCATGAGCGGCTTTTCTGGCTGGCTTGTCTGAATTGCAGGAGCATCTTTCTGAACCTGTGGCCTTGATCAATATGTGAGGTCGCCCAACGATAGGCGGGTCTCGCTCACAAAGCATACGGAGTCTCCAGCGCATGCGCAATCGTCAACGCGAATTGCGGATGACTCATTATAGCCTGTGAGGACGCATGATTATTCTCCGCCTTCCTTTGCGTGGCGTGAACGACAACTTCTTGCAACAGAGTCATCATTTTCACGCATTACTTTTGAATTTTGAGGAGGTCTTGTTCATCTGTGGAGTAGAGAATGCTTGTCACGGCGTTCGAGCGACGGCCTAAAAGCATGCAGTGTTTAACTTTGTTGGACAGACAATATGCATTTCACGCAGCCGGTGGGTGTTAATGGAAATTGTTTTGGTGGCTGCGTCATGGATGCCAGATTGACTGACGCCGCACATGCAATGTGTGCCGGAGGAGGCGTTCACTGTATTCGTCGGCTGCAGCTGCAAGTGGATGAGTTCATGCAGCTGCGTAATCCATGCCGCACTGCTTCAGCGTTGTCTCTGTGTGCAATGCGGACACAGCCAGTGAGGCTTACTGCTGACTTCGCGTTGGTTGGTCTGGTCCAAGTTGTTGCACGACCAAAGGAGCAGCTTTCACAGAACAGTGCTAGCTGAGGAGAGCACGCAGCCAGCGAATAGCCTGTGGCAGGACTCTAACACTTCGGCGTGTCCACGTTGTGAAGCACGCATTTGCGAAGTTCTGGCGACGCATATACGGCGTGTGGCGACTTTTGTCCTTCAATATGCAGTGGCGCCTGCATTTATTGGCCTGCCGCTATCCTTCGGATGATAGTGCATAGCACGCCAACACGCTTTTACAGTCTAGAAGCAGCACCTCAGAGACTGACGGAGGCATTTGCAGTGTACGCTCATTCGTTCGACAGAGCGAACCGTGCCCTCGATGCTTTGCATCCAGTTGTTCGCGCGACGAGACGACGAAGCAGACGAGGTGGCAGAACGGCTGCGTGGATGGACGCAGATTGTAAGCGCAGACTTCCGTCTCCAAGCAGTCGTTTACGCGCGTCGAGGACTAGGGCAAAGAGTGGGTTGCCGGCGGGCGTACAGGGAATTTATCAGTGGTTGACAAATGTGGTGCATTTATTAGTTCCTCCACGGCAGAGCAAGGCGGCGTTGTGGTTTTGCACTATTAGAGTGAAGTGGCGGGAGGGAGCAGTGCAGCAAAACCGATTATGTGTACTGCACTAGTGTGGTAAATTCAGCGCCTGTGTATTGCGTATTTTTCGATGCAGCCAGTGAGCCTTGGCAACAAGCAGTATCTCCAAAAACAGAATAGGCTTTCAGGGGGATACAGCGGTTGACCGTTGTTGTGTCTGACGAGGAGATGTATGTGTTTGAGCGTCCGTCGTGGTGACAGAGAAGCAGGAAAGGGTGGCACCAAATGGGTTTCAGCAGGGCGCCTCACGTCACGCAGAAAACAGTGCGTACATTCGAGCAGTTAGTGCGGCTTGCACGCTAGCAACTTATATGATGTTTGAGCCAGTGCTTTGTGATGGACAGAAATGGAGGAATGCTGCAAGTAGACGGGCGTTACAGGTGCTGGGCATTTTCTGAAGCGCGGCTGTTGCTTGGATAAACAGATACCTGTACGCGCGTGTGTAATTCCAGCCTTTGAGTTTTTCAGCGAACTTGCTGTGTGCATTTGTGTTCTGCGCATGGAAACGCTTTTTTCAAGTACTGCAGGAGTACATCAGAGTTACTGCGACAGTAAGGATACTTGAGCGGGAGCGTCAAGCGTGCAGTTGCGGAATAGAAACCGGCTGCGTTTGCCTGGCGTGCAGTGGCATTACAGGGTGATTGTATCCCGCCTTGCTCACTGCTGCTTACCGGTCCTGCCACAACGCATCATTTATTCAGAGAGTGAGCACGAGTTTCCTTTGCCTTGAAGTTGGTTTGCGCGCCGTTCGCTTGTGTGCCTCGAGCTGCACTCGACGCGGCTTGATGAAGGACTTTGCAGTCAGTTGATACGGATAGAAGCCGTAGGCAATAAGTGTAAACTGTTTGTTGTTTGAGAAGACCTCAAGTGCTGCATGCGCCTTGTTTCATAGTATTGCTTGTTACTGCACAGGGAAACATGTTCGCAAGTGCCTTTCGTTATGTCGACTGCCAGAAACTAACTTTGCGATTGGTGAAGACGTGAAGACGTGCGCATGGCTTGGAATTTGTTGCAGGTGGTTGCCAAAGTGACCATGCGAAGGACTTCGAGTGTGGATTTTCAAGTCGAAGTAGTGCGCGAGGCCATTTCAAACAGGCCGCGTTGGAGTTCCCCTACTCCGTATGTGTGTGTTTGGGGTGCTTGGTAAAGTAGAGCTTGAGGACGCTGCAGTTGCTTTGGAAATAAAAATATGCGTGCCACCTGTTGGCATGTTCAGGTAGAAACCTGAATGAAAACCATAATAGCTTTCGAGATATGATGCAGGTGGTAAGCTCCTGCTGTGGTGAGTGGATCGAACAGGACATTGTGGGACGCAGCAGCACCTGGCGAGAACTTTTGTCCGGCAAAGCTTTGTTTTTCCGACAAGTGCGCGCAAGGAGCAATAGAAATGATGTCCACGCTGACCGTGACTTCCTGTTGGGACGTTTTGTACTGCCTCCGTGGGTGTCGAACACAGTGCTGCGGAGCCGCTGTTGGAGTTCAGACCGAAATGGCACATGTGCGTGCCTGTGTTGTTTCCGTATTCACTCAGCCGGTGAGCGCAGTGAAGGAGCGTGCATGGGGCTAGGCTGGGACGTTGGAGGAGCACGGCACATTTGATTTGCAGTGACACGATACGCATGGGGTTTGGTGTCTCCAAAACAGTTAGTAAGCTTTTCAGTAGAGTTGGGAGATTGACTAGCGCGAAGATTTGGCTTTGTTTGCTTTGCTTTGGATATTTTGGATCGGAATGTTTGCGAGCGCATCGCGAAGAGTCAGCTTGAAGGCTGTGAAGCAGCATGTGGAGTTTACATGTGACTTCGTTTGGATGGTGGTGTCTTTGTGAAAGGTTGTTTGGTGGCATGATGGTGGAGAGGAGTGGCGGCGCAGTGCCTGTGGTTGAAAGCTTTTGGATATGGAACAGGTTGTGTGTGTGTTCGCTAATGTTTTTTTTCACGCAGCCAGTGAGGCTTGAAGGCGGATGTACTGAGGGTCGTCTGGAGAAGCATGGGAACGCATGCGGTTCGGAGCGACATGCGGTGTGCGAGCGCGTCGTGTTCCTATGTTTTTCGAATAAGTGCTCCGTGCAGAAGACGGGCGTGCAGCTGCCATGCGTTTATGAACTTCCACATGACTTGGCTTGCTTGAATTGGGAGGCCGACTTTGTCTGCTGTAGGCCGTACTCAGTTGGAGAAAACCCGCTTCCTACTTTTGATTTGACTCGCTAGCAGGGCATACAGGAGCCCCATCTGAGGGACACAGCCAGTGCGTTTTGGACGAAGCGTTCTGCGCAAAAACTGTGCTTACGGTTTTCATGCCCCCAAGCATGAGCGGCTTTTCTGGCTGGCTTGTCTGAATTGCAGGAGCATCTTTCTGAACCTGTGGCCTTGATCAATATGTGAGGTCGCCCAACGATAGGCGGGTCTCGCTCACAAAGCATACGGAGTCTCCAGCGCATGCACAATCGTCAACGCGAATTGCGGATGACTCATTATAGCCTGTGAGGACGCATGATTATTCTCCGCCTTCCTTTGCGTGGCGTGAACGACAACTTCTTGCAACAGAGTCATCATTTTCACGCATTACTTTTGAATTTTGAGGAGGTCTTGTTCATCTGTGGAGTAGAGAATGCTTGTCACGGCGTTCGAGCGACGGCCTAAAAGCATGCAGTGTTTAACTTTGTTGGACAGACAATATGCATTTCACGCAGCCGGTGGGTGTTAATGGAAATTGTTTTGGTGGCTGCGTCGTGGATGCCAGATTGACTGACGCCGCACATGCAATGTGTGCCGGAGGAGGCGTTCACTGTATTCGTCGGCTGCAGCTGCAAGTGGATGAGTTCATGCAGCTGCGTAATCCATGCCGCACTGCTTCAGCGTTGTCTCTGTGTGCAATGCGGACACAGCCAGTGAGGCTTACTGCTGACTTCGCGTTGGTTGGTCTGGTCCAAGTTGTTGCACGACCAAAGGAGCAGCTTTCACAGAACAGTGCTAGCTGCGGAGAGCACGCAGCCAGCGAATAGCCTGTGGCAGGACTCTAACACTTCGGCGTGTCCACGTTGTGAAGCACGCATTTGCGAAGTTCTGGCGACGCATATAGGGCGTGTGGCGACGTTTGTCCTTCAATATGCAGTGGCGCCTGCATTTATTGGCCTGCCGCTATCCTTCGGATGATAGTGCATAGCACGCCAACACGCTTTTACAGTCTAGAAGCAGCACCTCAGAGACTGACGGAGGCATTTGCAGTGTACGCTCATTCATTCGACAGAGCGAACCGTGCCCTCGATGCCTTGCATCCAGTTGTTCGCGCGACGAGACGACGAAGCAGACGAGGTGGCAGAACGGCTGCGTGGATGGACGCAGATTGTAAGCGCAGACTTCCGTCTCCAAGCAGTCGTTTACGCGCGTCGAGGACTAGGGCAAAGAGTGGGTTGCCGGCGGGCGTACAGGGAATTTATCAGTGGTTGACAAATGTGGTGCATTTATTAGTTCCTCCGCGGCAGAGCAAGGCGGCGTTGTGGTTTTGCACTATAAGAGTGAAGTGGCGGGAGGGAGCAGTGCAGCAAAACCGATTATGTGTACTGCATTAGTGTGGTAAATTCAGCGCCTGTGTATTGCGTATTTTTCGATGCAGCCAGTGAGCCTTGGCAACAAGCAGTATCTCCAAAAATAGAATAGGCTTTCAGGGGGATACAGCGGTTGACCGTTGTTGTGTCTGACGAGGAGATGTATGTGTTTGAGCGTCCGTCGTGGTGACAGAGAAGCAGGAAAGGGTGGCACCAAATGGGTTTCAGCAGGGCGCCTCACGTCACGCAGAAAACAGTGCGTACATTCGAGCAGTTAGTGCGGCTTGCACGCTAGCAACTTATATGATGTTTGAGCCAGTGCTTTGTGATGGACAGAAATGGAGGAATGCTGCAAGTAGACGGGCGTTACAGGTGCTGGGCATTTTCTGAAGCGCGGCTGTTGCTTGGATAAACAGATACCTGTACGCGCGTGTGTAATTCCAGCCTTTGAGTTTTTCAGCGAACTTGCTGTGTGCATTTGTGTTCTGCGCATGGAAACGCTTTTTTCAAAGTACTGCAGGAGTACATCAGAGTTACTGCGACAGTAAGGATACTTGAGCGGGAGCGTCAAGCGTGCAGTTGCGGAATAGAAACCGGCTGCGTTTGCCTGGCGTGCAGTGGCATTACTGGTTGATTGTATCCCGCCTTGCTCACTGCTGCGTACCGGTCTCTCCTGCCACAACGCATTATTTATTCAGAGAGTGAGCACGAGTTTCCTTTGCCTTGAAGTTGGTTTGCGCGCCGTTCGCTTGCGTGCCTCGAGCTGCACTCGACGCGGCTTGATGAAGGACTTTGCAGTCAGTTGATACGGATAGAAGCCGTAGGCAATAAGTGTAAACTGTTTGTTGTTTGAGAAGACCTCAAGTGCTGCATGCGCCTTGTCTCATAGTATTGCTTGTTACTGCACAGGGAAACATGTTCGCAAGTGCCTTTCGTTATGTCGACTGCCAGAAACTAACTTTGCGATTGGTGAAGACGTGAAGACGTGCGCATGGCTTGGAATTTGTTGCAGGTGGTTGCCAAAGTGACCATGCGAAGGACTTCGAGTGTGGATTTTCAAGTCGAAGTAGTGCGCGAGGCCATTTCAAACAGGCCGCGTTGGAGTTCCCCTACTCTGTATGTGTGTGTGTGGGGTGCTTGGTAAAGTAGAGCTTGAGGACGCTGCAGTTGCTTTGGCAATAAGAATATGCTTGCCACCTGTTGGCATGTTCAGGTAGAAACCTGAATGAAAACCCTAATAGCTTTTGAGATATGATGCAGGTGGTAAGCTCCCGCTGTGGTGAGTGGAGCACCTGGCGAGAACTTTTGTCCGGCAAAGCTTTGTTTTTCCGACAAGTGCGCGCAAGGAGCAATAGAAATGATGTCCACGCTGACCGTGACTTCCTGTTGGGACGTTTTGTACTGCCTCCGTGGGTGTCGAACACAGTGCTGCGGAGCCGCTGTTGGAGTTCAGACCGAAATGGCACATGTGCGTGCCTGCGTTGTTTCCGTATTCACTCAGCCGGTGAGCGCAGTGAAGGAGCGTGCACGGGGCTAGGCTGGGACGTTGGAGGAGCACGGCACATTTGATTTGCAGTGACACGATACGCATGGGGTTTGGTGTCTCCAAAACAGATAGTAAGCTTTTCAGTAGAATTGGCAGTTTGACTAGCGCGAAGATTTGGCCTTGTTTGCTTTGCTTTGGATATTTCGGGTCGGAATGTTTGCGAGCGCATAGCGAGGAGTCAGCTTGAAGGCTGTGAAGCAGCATGTGGAGTTTACATGTGACTTCGTTTGGATGGTGGTGTCTTTGTGAAAGGTTGTTTGGTGGCATGATGGTGGTGAGGAGTGGCGGCGCAGTGCCTGTGGTTGAAAGCTTTTGGATACGGAACACGTTGTGTGTGTGTTCGCTAATGTTTTTTTTCACGCAGCCAGTGAGGCTTGAAGGCGGATGTGCTGAGGGTCGTCTGGAGAAGCATGGGAACGCATGCGGTTCGGAGCGACATGCGGTGTGCGAGCGCGTCGTGTTCCTATGTTTTTCGAATAAGTGCTCCGTGCAGAAGACGGGCGTGCAGCTGCCATGCGTTTATGAACTTCCACATGACTTGGCTTGCTTGAATTGGGAGGCCGACTTTGTCTGCTGTAGGCCGTACTCAGTTGGAGAAAACCCGCTTCCTACTTTTGATTTGACTCGCTGGCAGGGCATACAGGAGCCTTATCTGAGGGACA
>NW_013542313.1:8291-14149 GCF_000499545.2 Eimeria tenella
AAAGATAAAAGGAATTCTGGCTTTTACTAGTGCTTTTACGCAGCCGATAAGGTGCGAGGCTCACATGCTGTCGACGTACACACGCGTGGAGTAGTGTACAAGTGACAGTGTCTATGTTTCTCCTGTGGCTACGCCGTCGTGAGTGTATGTATTGTGAGACATGCAAAGCGAGCTCTTTGTGCAGCATGCGACTACGGCCGTGCGGGCAACACAGCTACCTGCGGAGTCTGATATGTTCCAATTTAGTGGATCTGTAAATTGAAGCAGTCTGCTCGGTATGGACGGCCCCCGCGTATTGGTGGGCTCGTCTTTGTCGAGGCACCCCGGCTCGCAGGCGCAGATGGGAATGGGGGAATACGTCCCTGACAGCGCAGAGTGGCACTCAATATCTGTATCTTCCGCAAAATGCTTACCATGTGAGGAATGGTGTAATGACTGCTGCTGGCTAAGACATGTTTCACCCTAATGGGCTGCACGGTGCCGACGGAGTTGCGCATGCAGCGCGTAAGCTCCAACGGAACACGTAATAGGGTTGCTCCTGTGTCCACTGTGTTCCTAGGGCTTTTTCTAAGAGTTTAGGGAAGCAGAGTGCATAGAGACCTCGTGAGAGTGGGACCGCGTCCACGCACCCACGCGACAAGAGCCCGTGTGATGGGTTGCTGAGCTCACGCAGTAGTTACGGCGCGATGTAGTTACAGAGCTTGATCGAGGAGTGAGGCCTGACTGACCGGCAGCATACGAACTGCACTGCATACAGTGTCTGCGGTATTAACCAGTTGTAGCTATATTGTGATGCGTTTGTAGCGCGAATGCACTCAAACAGCAAGTGAGCATCGGGGCGACCACTTTCTGGGACGTGCCGCTCACGTGCGGCACAAGACATATGATTCAAGCAGTAAATTTCTGCTTGCGTAGGATGATAGCATGATGCGGATTAATGAATGCATCGAATTCCTGAACAAGTCGGCGAACGTGTCAGAGCTATGTTGTTGTGGGCGTGTACAGTATTGACAGGCCTGAGAGACCGCGAAGTGTGCTTGCATTGTTTTTGTTGTGGCCGTCAGCCGCGCATGAGCGCAGCTGTGGACTAGGTTTGATGAAGGCGCATTGCCGAATGGCCCTGTTGAATTGAAGAGTGTGGTGCGTTGTGCTTCTCACAGCCTGTGTTCGCGTGTTCTCTCCACCATGCTTAGGTGAAATTAGTGGCGGAAAACAATAGAGGCTTGGGATTGCGCTTTTTATGAATCTGAGCGGAAACTACTTGTCTGTGATTTGCCTACACCATTTGACTTGAGAAAAACGACGCGACTGCGGTTAGTGAGGGATATGTTGCTCAAGTACGTTGCGCAGAGGCCTGCGTCGAGCTAGTGTGTTGTGCATGCGTTGCAGTATCTTCCGCTCAGCCAGTGAGCTTGTGAAAGGCGCCGCTGAACAGAGCTGTGCGAGGCCTATCCAGTGTTTGTGCTGTGCGTTTTCGAAATGCTCAAAATGCGATGCGGGGAGGCATTTTGCATGCTGCGACACTGTCGCTGTGCATGCGTTCGCCGTGCTGTTGACGTATATGGCTTGGCACGTGACTTGTATTTAGTTGGTCAGGCAGCGGTTAAATTGGCTCGGGTATTGAGTTTTGGTCGTACATAGTTCGGCTGTAGGGCATGTTTCTAGAGCGATAAGACAAAATCGATGTTAGAATACCAGCCCTTTGGTCCATTTGAGCGGTCACATCAGCGTTTGAAGCCTTCACGTTACCTGCAAGACACGATGGTGCAGAGCTCGTGCTCCTCACATTTTTGAGAGGGAGCAGGCTTCTTGGACTGGCGTTTCGTTGCAGCCGGTGAGGCTTTGAGGGTTGTAGACATGTTGAGGGTGCTGGCGAAGAACAAGCGTGAAACTGTATCTCTCACTGCTTAGCGCTGCACGAATGTTCGTTCCGCGCAGCCAGTGAGTGTTAAGAAGACGTCAGCGAGAGTGCGTGAGCTGTTTGCAGTTGGCAGGTACATGCGGAGGACGGGATTTGGCTGAGGTGCTAGGCATTTGGCTGGCGTCTTGCATATGCGTTCGTGTAGAACCACTTCGATTGGATGCGGTAGGACTGCGGACAGGTCTCTGCATCTACGCAGTTGATAAACAGCGCCTTTTGCTAATGGTTTTCGGACTCCATAGTTAAGAGCCCTACTCTTTACTGCGAGTCATGGACTACAGACGCTCTGGAATGCGTTCGGTTGAGCTGAAGGCGAGGGACGAAGATCCCTGAAATGTGCATTGTCAGAGTCTGCTTCAACTCAGCAGGCTTCTTGCAGTGTGAACTTTCCAAACGGTACGCTACAAGCATTCGCGGCCATTCACCGTCTCGGCATGTAAAAGAAGATTGTTACCAAATGCGAGAGCTCTGTTGCTTCATGCTGTAGTATGCTCGCAGCTGTAGTAATGCGTTTAATGCTTCTGATCTATTGCTTCCAACGACAGGGTTTGTCTTTAAATTTGTGTTTTGCTAGTGTGTAGAAAGGAATGTGTTAGATAGGACTGACATCTGCGCATAGGTGACGGTTAACCTGCCACTGTTTAAAGGTGAAATCGTTTTGTCCGGAAATGTTTGCGAGTGTGAAAGCTTGCCGCTGAGCAGAGTATATTTTGTGCCTTATGCAGGGCAATTGTGTTAATGTGATGTGCGGGGAGCGGCGACTTGCCTTTCGACAAATTGAAGAAAACTACTTGTTGATGGACCTTCCTGAAGATTTATTTTAATAACGACGTTCCTTGAAGTGTTGAGCACATCCGAATTAAGCGATGGAGTACCAGGTTTTTTTTGCGTAGAAGCGCCCTACATGTGTTGAATATATATGGGTGCAGCCAGTAAGGTTCAGTTGTATACGGCTCGCATTGTCCTGCCTCTGAGAAAATAAAATGTGGGCACCTGTACATGTTTTGCCCCATTCTGTTAGAAAACACATGCTGCGGAAACATTTATGTAGCTGGCACACCAGACAAGAATGGTGCTGGAGGAAACACACTGTTTAATTCGCCCGCGAGCTCTGAATCTGGGATGTGCGGAAGTGGTAGCACCACTAATGGATTGACGGCCTCCATAGAACCATTGCGGAGGCGTTGACGGGACGCTCGTTTTGATCAAGGCTTGGAATCTAAGCACTTCTTCTGAACCGCCAACGGACCAATGCCAGTGCACAGGTCCCCCATTGAGCCCCCAACGAATTTAAAATTTGAGAGCGTCTTGCGCGTCGAAGTGAATATACTCATTGTTCTTCTAGACGATGCCGCTATCAACACACCTTTTTCAAGTGTAATGATAGCCAGATGCTCTGTTGAAGAACTGTCGGTCTCAGTCGAGGTGAACTACTTACTGTTTGCTGTGTTGGCCACGAATGCATTGCTGCATCCAGCGAGGCTTGGGATCAAAGGTTGTTACTGAGGGTTCCACAGTAACTCGACAAAGGGCCTGTGGCTTTAGATGAAAATGTGTGCTATAAGTTGTTTTCCTACTTGCACTGTAATCGCTTTCGCAGCGAGTGAGCGCTTGCCTCTACCCAATGTACTTCAAACTGGGGCTTACCTTTATGATGCGGTACTGGAATAGGATAGGCGCTTTGTCCCACTCAACTGCTTCGACAGCATAGACAGCGAAATTTGTGCCATTATTTGTTCAGCTTGCGGAGTGCAGTTGCGCGTTCTTTACGTGAACATGCGCAGCCAGTGAGCTACACTGCGAACGCCGGGATGCCCTATACTTTCGTGAATTGCCAACGGAGTTCTTTATATGAGGCGTTGTTCACCCTTCCGGCACCTGCGAATGTCTGCTACTCGTCTTCGGCTCAAGCACGAGGTACTGGCTTACAGCAGATCAAAATGGCAGCTGTTACGTTCACGAACTGCTCTGTATGAATGGTTTTGTATGAATATGTAGTGCGCCATGATGCAGCTGTGCACTGTGCATTTCGAGGCGCCGTAATGATTAGGGACACTGCGCAAAAGCATTACCTGAGAAGCACCTTGCTGTGCTATGGTGGGCCAATCTTACTGGGCCAACTGCTCGAGCATAGACTGTAAGGACTGTAAAGCGAGTGGTCACAAAGGTTGCAAGATCTCCTGAAACCTGCCAGCGTGCTGCATTGATAAATCCCGTATTTTCCGGGAGGCTGGAATATTTTCATTACTGAAAGCGTGCACGAAGATACGCAGCGCAATACCCATGGCACTTCGCTCATTTACGCAGGTGGTACCCACAAGCTTCCAGTTTTCGTTGGCAAAGTTGTTTCGTCTGTAAACAGGCTCAGCTGAAGTATCAGCGCCTGCAGCCCGCAGCTCACACTAGTTCATGGACCTGAACATCATCAGCGTCATTAAGAGTTTGTGCTAAAAGCTTTAGTGCGCTTACTCAATCTGCCGCATTTGAGTAATCGTTAAACAATGCTCAAATGCATGCAGCTTCAGTTCAAGATATCAGTCCACTACGTGGCAAATCGTCTGCTGATCGGTGGTTAACAATGCTTTGTGCTACATGGCATGGACGGCTAAAGACAAGCTAGTACTAAGCACTTCGTTGTAGCTGTACTTGAATTCCAGCGTAGAGCCGTTTTCGTGCGATGTGTCTGTTCCTTTCTGGTTGGAAACATTGGACGTGAATAATAGTATTGACGAAGGTGGTGCTTCTCTGGACCCGCAGTAAGTCATTATTTCCTAGAAAGATGGCAGCACGAAGGAAGTCACTTGTCTTGCATTGGTACGCGATGCGCTATCCATCGGACGTCTCGACGAAACGACTGACTAGGAGGTGAGGGCTCGCATTCGTGTAAATGAGACGTCAGTTTACTCGTAGCCCCTTCATATTAAATGCTGTCAGTCGTGTTCTACACAAAGTGCATTGTACGCTGTTCAGGTTTTGTTCATATATTTGTGCACAAAACGTTTCTGTGTGACGTGTCTTGGCGAATTTTTGTGAAGCGCGGTGTGGCCTTTGTTGAAGAGCCGTGTTCAAAGACTGCATTTGTGCAAAGACTGCGACGGAGTGCGGGGGCGCTGCTTGTAGTGTAGTCTCGTAGTCTCGTTTACGTCTGGGGCGTTGCGAGCAAACCTTCAGACATAACGTGCGTTTTCAGTGTGCGCACTTAGAGCGCGCTGAGGTTGCGTGCTTGGCTCGTTATTCTACGTTATATTCGTTTGCCGGCGTTGTGAGTCTCACGCGAGGTTGAAGCATTAAGCCACAGAGCACACGAAGCACATGCGCCAATAACCTATCTTCACAGAGCGAAGCACTGCACGGTTTCCGCTGAGGTTTCTGAAGTGGGTGAGTATCCGCGTGAAGCAGAGTTTAGAGTCTAGCTAATGGTCTTCAGGTTACTTCTGTTTGCGAAGAAGTGCAGGACGCAGTCGTGAGCTCTATGGGCTGTTTCGTTGATAACAACAGATAGTGAGAACGACCTCACGTAGAATTTTGTTGGGATTTTGCTTCCTTCTATAGTAACGTTCATGGACAGAAGACGCTTATTTGCATTCCAGCGCTTTCTCTGCCCAACGAATGTCGTTCTTTGGTTTGTTGGGCGCGCCAGTGAAGTACAGTCCAGAAGCGCTGATGGATGCAATGCTGCACAACCTGAGTGTAATTGTGGCAGCCAGATGATTGTCAGGTCGGTGTGAAGGACGTTTTGCGGAAGAATCGAGAATCATCCTTTTCCGTTTGAGCGAACACCAACCACGCGCCCTCGAGCCTCATCGTGAGAACTTGACTCTACCGAGTCCCTCACCGCGGCGAACTGCAACCAGCGTTGCCGACCGTGTGGAAACGCTTCATGTACATTATGCGGAGTCGCTTCATGTTTGTTTGCAAATTGTGCCCAGGTGAAAGC
>NW_013542314.1:0-376 GCF_000499545.2 Eimeria tenella
GGGGGGGGGGGGGGGGGGGGGCCCCTGCTGCGGACTCTTGCTGCCCAGATGCAGCAGAGGCCCCCCAGAGAGAACTGCAGCGGCTGCTGGTCATAAAAGAAGCGGCACAGCAGCGCGAGGCGAGCCACTCGCCGCAGGCTTTCCTGCAGCACGCAGGCCTTGCTGCTGCTGCTGCGCTTCTTGCTGCTGCTGCTGCTGCTGCTGCTGCTCGCCCCGCCGCCCCCCAGCAGCTCCGCCCACCACGCAGCCGGCGCTCGAGGAGGACACGCGTCCAGCCCCGCTGCTGCTGCTGCGCCGCCGGGGGCCGCTGCTGCTGCTTGAAGCTGCAGCAGCTGCTGCTGCTGCGGCTGCTGCTGCTGCTGCTGCTGCGGGGCCA
>NW_013542314.1:789-1405 GCF_000499545.2 Eimeria tenella
TGCTACCATTGGTGCTGCTGCTACCACTGCTGCTGCTGCTACCATTGCTGCTGCTGCTACCGTTGCTGCCGCTGCAGCCGTTGCTGCTGCAGCCGTTGCTGCTGTTACCGTTGCTGCTGCTGCTGCCGTCGCTACTGCTGCTGCCGTTGCTGCTGCTGCTGCCGTTGCTGCTGTCAGTGTTATTGCATTCTGTGTGTTTCTCCAGTTGTTTGTGCTGCTGCTGCTGCTCCTGCATGGGTTCAATGCGGAGAAGGCGCTGCGCTCCTTCTATGAGCCGCAGCTGCTGCAGCGTCCGCGTTGCTGCGTACAGCATGCCTCCTGCTGCTGCTGCTGCTGGCTCCTGCAGCGACAGAGTGATTGGCAGACACTCAGCAGCAGCAGGTGGGCCTTCTGCCCGCGCCTTTTGGCGGGCGGCCTTCAGCTCAGTGCAGCGCATCGCTGTTGCTGCTGCTGCTGCTGCTGCGGTGGGCGCTGCTGGGGCTCTTCCGCTGCTGCTAGGCGCTCGAAGTCATACTGCAGCACGGGGTGTTTGGCTGCTGCGAGCTGCTGCGGAAGAGTTGCGCGGGTGACAACAGCAGGAGCAGCAGCGGCAGCAGCAGCAGCAGTTCGGCTGCAG
>NW_013542314.1:1505-1739 GCF_000499545.2 Eimeria tenella
CCAGCACCCGCAGCGGCAGCAAGTTGTTTTGCTGCTGGCAAAGGGGCTGCTTTTGTTGTTTGGTGCTTCGGGGCTATTTGAAAATGTGAAATGACCAAATTTATTGTTTTTATTTAATTGGAATTGTTTCAGTTTTGGGGTTGACTCGCAGCGCCACATGCTGCAGCAAAACACTGCACAAACAGCAGCAGCAGCAGCAGCAGCAGCAGGACCAGTTCTATTAGTATTAGGCTT
>NW_013542315.1:0-640 GCF_000499545.2 Eimeria tenella
CGGCTGCTTCTGGCCGTCGTGCTGCAGCTGTTGCTGCTGCACAGCTGCGGCTTCGCCACGCGGCTGCCGCTGGCTGGCTGCGAGGCCGAGGCGGGAGGCTCTGCTGCTGCTGATGCTGCTGCTGCAGCAGCAGCAGCAGCAGAATGTCTCCTCGTGCTAGCCGAAGAGACACAAGTCGAAGCTGAGACAGAAGAAGAGACAGCAGGGACTTCAGGTGTACATACACCCGAGTAGGCAGCAGCAACGGGACTTCCAAGCTGCTTCCCTTTGCTGCTGCTCACAAAGCTCCTCTTGCTGCTGTTCCGACTCCTGCTGCTGTTGCCGCCGCTGCTGCTGCTGCTGCTGCTGCTGCCCTTGGCAGGCGTGGCGCTGCTCTGTCTTTTACATGAAAGAGGAGACCCCGGGGACCCCGAAGGGCCCCCTTGGGGGCCCTCCTGGGGGGCCTCCTGGGGGGCCCCCTGGGGGGCCCCCTGGGGGGCCCCCTGGGGGGCCCCCTGGGGGCCCCCCGGGGCCCTCGAGGTGGATGTACAGCTGGAGGCCCCCGAGCGCAGCGAGAGGCGAGTGAGGCGGCGCTCTATGGGGGTTAGCTGCGGGCTGGCGACCAGCTGCTGCTGCTGCTGCTGCTGCTGCTGCTGCTGCT
>NW_013542315.1:789-930 GCF_000499545.2 Eimeria tenella
TGGGGCCCCCGAGGCTTCGGGTTTGGGGAGGGCCTGCTGCAGCAGTGAGGTGTACATACACCCCGCAGCCTGGGCAGCAGTAGCAGCAGCTGTCTGCGCAGCAGCCCGTCGAAGAGCGGCGCCGGGTGAGTGCACCTGCTG
>NW_013542315.1:1078-1235 GCF_000499545.2 Eimeria tenella
CGGGGTGTACGTACACCGAAGTGCGCTGCAGCAGTGGGGCCCCCGGCAGCAAAAGAGGGGCCTGGGGGAAGCTGTGGGAAGGGGTGTGGGGTGCTGGGGGGGAGAGGAGGGTTTGCTGCTGCTGCTGCTGCTGCTGCTGCTGCTGCGGGTGTTGCTT
>NW_013542315.1:1259-1560 GCF_000499545.2 Eimeria tenella
CCTAAAAGGCGCCTAAAGGGCACCTAAAAGGCCCCCAGGAAGGGCCCCTAAAGGGCCTCTGAAGGGCCTCTAAAGGGCCTCTAAAGAAGTCCCCAGAGGTGACTGCTGTGGGTTTGAAGTTGTGCTTCCTTTTGTGGCCACTGCTGCAGCTTTAACCCCCCTGGCAACGCCCAAACCCTAGCTGTCAAACCCCAAACCCTAAACCCTAAACACTATTCCTAAACCCTCGAGGTAAACCCTAAACCCCAGAGCCCTGAAGTCAGGGAGCAGTGGCGCCCCAGTGGTCGAAACGCCAGGCGAC
>NW_013542315.1:1660-2820 GCF_000499545.2 Eimeria tenella
AGGGTGCTGCTGCTGGCTCTTCAGCTACAGAAATAGAGCCTTAAATCCTTTAATAAACAAAAATAAACTCAAGAAAAAATAAAAGAACTGGCAACTAAAGTGGGGGGTGGGGCCCCGAGCAACACGCGCGGGCTTGGGTTGTTGTGTCAGGTGTACATACACCCGAGATAGTAGCGCAGCAGCAGCAATTTTCGCTGCAGCAGCAGCAGTTGCTGCAGCAGCAGCAACTAACGCAGCAGCAGCAGCAATAAATTCATTGTTTTACAGCCAACCAGCATAGAAAAGACACCGGCGCCCTCACACAGAGCCACCCTCCGCCGTGCAGCTCGCAACCACCGCTAAACCCTAAACCCTAAACCCTAAACCCTAAACCCTAAACCCTCAAAACGCCCCGGAAGCGCTTCTTAATTCACTTTTTGCAAACGCGCTTAAAGACAAAGCAGACAAAGAGACGGGGGGCTGAGGTGTACAGACACCTCGCGAGCCCGGCCCTCCTCCACAAGCCCTCGCCCGCCCACCTCCCTTTGTGCTGCTGCTGCTGCTGCTGCTGCTGTTGCTGCTGCTGCTGCTGCCAGGGCTGCCCAACGCCCAAGAGGCCCCAGACGGGACCTCTGAGAAGCTGCTGCTGCTCTGAAGGACTTGCATGCACTCAAAAGGATCTTTTCGGGAAATGTACCGGTTCAGATCTTTGAAGAAATTAAATCCATTTAACAGCTGCAGTAGCAACTTCGCCTCGTGCTGCAGTTTGCAGATAAATGCGCATTTGCTGCTGTACAAGCCTTCAGGTGTATGTACAGCTCAGCTCGCGAAGTGCTGGCTCGGTCAAAGCGCTTATAAATGCCATTTATATTTAAATTAATAATTAATTATTCAAATAAAAGTGTGCTTTAAATAATATTTCCGCAAATTCGCGTAAATGCATCCGCGGCTTCGCGCGCTGAGGAGTAAACCCACGGGAGGTGTATGTACACCTCAGGGTGTACAGTGCACACGCATGGACACTCTGGCGTTTATTTAAACGAATTTCTCCATTTAAAAATGTTTTTATAAATTTAAAGAACTTTTTTTCGAATATTTGATCACTTAAATTAGCTTTTGTGGATGAATCCACAGGTGTAAAAGTGGGGAAAAGACTGCCACTTTTCCCCACTTTTACACCT
>NW_013542315.1:2920-3066 GCF_000499545.2 Eimeria tenella
TTTTTCTTTTGATTTAAAATTCAATTTTTTTCAACTTTATATTCCGCTGCTGCAAATGGAGCTCTCAGGCCCCAGCAACGCGAAGAGGGGGGGGCTGCTGCGGGTCAGCCAAGACCCCAACATGTACCGCACCAGTCAAAGCGCTT
>NW_013542315.1:3166-3774 GCF_000499545.2 Eimeria tenella
GAATCCACATTCACCTTATCGAACTTTTCCTTATTTGCATTTCAAGCATTTAAATGCTCAAATGGATTTATTTCGAGAAATCCATTAATGCAAAAGGCCAGATGAGGCAGACTTTAAGGTGTACAGACACCGCATTCCCACATTATATTTAATTTTATGTGGGGCAAAAAAGGACAATTAAATGCTTGCGTCCGAAACTCCAAATGTGTCTAAATAAAAATCAAAAAGATCTTTAAAAGAGGATTGGGAAACGTTCAAATTAAATAAATGAAATAAACTCGAGGCCCTGAAGCAGCAGAAGGCAAAGTCCGAAAAGAAATAGCGCGTGCGCGCTTAACGTCCTCCCGCTGCTGCAGTCCTGCTGCTGCTGTTGCTGCGGTGCTGCTTCTGCTGCTTCTGCTGCTGTCCCAGTGCGTCTTGTGCTGCCTTTCTTATCTGCATGCCGGCTTCTCATTAACACTTGTAAGTATCTGCATGTGAGCATTTATTAAAAGTATAAATCCTCTACTTGCATTTGTTGCATTTACATAGGTGTATGTACACCTAATCACATATATTTGACTTCAAATATAATTTTAAGGCTACTTCTGTTGTACATACACCTGCGC
>NW_013542316.1:0-354 GCF_000499545.2 Eimeria tenella
AGCTTCTGCTTCTTCTGACGTTGCTGCTGCAGAAGCTGGCGTGGCTGCTGCTGCTGCTGCTGCTGGCGTGGTTTCTGCTGCTGCTGGGGAGGCTGCTGCTGCTGCTGCTGCTGGCGAGGCTTCTGCTGCTGCTGGCGAGGCTTCTGCTGCTGCTGCTGGAGAAGCTTCTGCTGCTGCTGCTGGCGAGGCTTCTGCTGCTGCTGCTGGAAAGGCGTCTGCTGCTGCTGGCGGCGCTTCTGCTGCTGCTGTCGTGTTTGCTGCTGCTTCGGCGTTGGCTGCTGCTGTGCCTGCTGACTCCTCTGCTGTTGCCGCTGCTGCTGTAGCGGCCCCACTGTCTTCTGTGGCTGCTGCAGC
>NW_013542316.1:472-1233 GCF_000499545.2 Eimeria tenella
TGGGATGGCGCCCCTTCTTCGGCCTCCTTTTGCCCCTTTTCTGTCATTTTTGCTTCTTCTAAAACTTAAGATTATTCAGTTGGACTTCTGAGTAGTACATACACACGGAAACGCCAGCGTGAGGCGTGGCTCTTCCTGCTGCGCAGCAGCAGCAGCAGCAGCAGCAGCAGCAGCGGCAGGCACGGAAGGCAGCTTGATGAAACAAAAAGTCATTAAAATAAAAAGTAAAAGTAAAAAGTTGCATTTAATTTAATAAATAAATAAATGTAAAGTCTTTAGACTGACAAGAAAGCCTGGAGAGGCTGGGAAGGCGTTTGGGGCTGGCGAGTGGGCTCTGTTGCTGCTGCATGCAATTTGTTTGTTTTCTGCTTCGTTTTTCGCAAAAGAGATTAATAAAGTTGAATTAAATTTGATAAAATTGAATTAAATGAAACAAAATGAAATCCAACGGCTAATTTTGGTTGCGTTTCCGCGGATTTCTTCTTTGCTGCGCGCCGCCTTTCAAGTCCCGCGCTTCCGCGCGCCACTTCTTTTCTTTTAATGCTTCACTTTTCTTTTTTCTTTTCATTTTCAAACACACCAGACAATGCAAACTGGAAAAAGAGAATTCAAATCCGAAGAAGACAAGGGGGGCCCCCAGGGGGCCCCCCCGAGACGGCGCCGGGTCCAGTTTGCTGCTGAACCCGAGATCCACGAAGCCCCTGCAGCAGCAGCAGCAGCAGAAGCAGCAGCAGCAGCAGAAGCAGCAGCAGCAACAGGGG
>NW_013542316.1:1269-1977 GCF_000499545.2 Eimeria tenella
TGAACCCTCCGTGGCGGAGCTTCTGGACGCGAAGTACACAAAGGCGACTGTGCGCTAGGGTTTAGGGTTTAGGGTTTAGGGTTTAGGGTTTGGGCCTCAGTTTTTGCCCGTGAAAAGCGCTTAATTTCTGCTTGCTGCTGCTGCTGCTGCTGCTGCTGCTGCTGCACCAGGTGGAGGACATCCGGCGGCGCAAGAAGTTCCTGCAGGCTGGAGCCGAGGGTTTAGGGTTTGGCAGCAAGGGTTTAGACTTTGATGTTAATGATGCTGCTGCTGCTGCTGCTGCAGCGGGAGAAGAAGACCCTGACCAGGTCTTGCTTGCAGCTCCCCCCAAACCCCAAACCCTAAACCCTAAACCCTAAACCCTAAACCCTCGCAGCGCCCAAAAGGGCCTCCCCCAAACCAACCAAAACAAACAGCGGATCAAACCAAATCAAACCAAACAAATCAAACTAATTAAATTAAATTAATTAAATTAAATTAATTAAATTAAATAAATAAATAAATAAACAAATATTTATTTATTTATTAGGCCGAGGCCGGCGAAGTGCCTCTGGAGCCCTTCAACGTCCGCAGAGAAATCGCAGAAGGCCTTTTGGACTTCGCCGGAAATTTCATTTGGAAAAAAAAAACAAAACAAGACACAGACCCCTGGCTCGACTCCCTGCAGCAGGTCCTGCTGCTGCTGCTGCTGCTGCCGCTGCTTCTGCT
>NW_013542316.1:2165-2310 GCF_000499545.2 Eimeria tenella
GCTGCTGTATTGCTGCTGCTGCTGCTGTTTCTTTTATTATTTTCTAAATGTTTTCCCGGTTGTCTTTTTCTCGTTTGGGTTGTGGCGCAGGAAGAGGACGCCATGTCGGGGAGCGCGAGCAGCAGCAGCACGGCTGCTGCTGCTG
>NW_013542316.1:2408-2685 GCF_000499545.2 Eimeria tenella
TGGACGTGTGCTGCTGTCTGGAGGGGCTGCTGCAGCATTTGGAATTAAATGAAACTCCAGCAAAAGCTTTGAAGAGACTTGCAAGAAAAGAAAAAGGAAAAAACCCAAATGAAGACTCAGCAGCAAACAGCAGCAGCAGCAGCAGCAGCAGAAAGCCAAAGCAAAAGAGGCTCAGGCTCTTGCCCGCCCTCGCAGCCGCAGCAGAAAGAGAAGCAGCAGAACAGGCAGCAGCAGCAGCAGCTGCTGCTGCTGCTGCTGCTGGTACAGGCGATGCCAC
>NW_013542316.1:2785-3019 GCF_000499545.2 Eimeria tenella
AGAGCTGCTGAGGGCAGCTGAGGAGGGGGGGGAGGAGTTCTATTAAAACCTGCAAAATTATTTTTATTTTTATTTTTATTTTTATTTTTATTTTGTTTTTTGCTTCTACTCTCATTCCCTTTGCTGCCCGCTGCTGCTGCTGCTGCTGCTGCTGGGTTTGCTGCTGCGGCTTCCCCTGGAGCTTCTGCTTCTTCTGACGTTGCTGCTGCAGAAGCTGGCGTGGCTGCTGCTGCT
>NW_013542316.1:3119-3377 GCF_000499545.2 Eimeria tenella
GCAACAGACGCTGCTGCAACTGCTGCTGCTGCAGCGAATGCGGATGGCAGTGATGCAAATGCAGCAGCAAATAACGGCAGCAGCAGCAGCACAGCAGACGCAGAAGCAGAAGCAGCAGCAAAACAGAAGAAAGCCTTCGACGATGTCACAGAAGCCTGCACTGCACTCCTCGCCACAGGAAGGAGTGAGACAGAACAGCTGCTGCTGCTGCAGCTAATGCTGCTGCTGCTGCTGTTGCTGCTGCTGTTGCTGCTGCGG
>NW_013542316.1:3534-3874 GCF_000499545.2 Eimeria tenella
TGACAAAGCAGCAGCTGGAAGAAATGCTTCAAAAAGAAAAAAATGAAATCCAAGATGGAGCGCTGCAGGGCCACGGAGGTGTCTGTACACCTAAGCACCTGCTCCACTTGCTGCACTTTTTCTTTTAAGTGCAGCAGCAGACATATTATTTATAAATATATTATTTATATTATTTGTAGTATTTATGTTATTTATCTTTATATTATATTATTTATAAATGTGTTATACACATATTATTTATATTATTTATATTATTTGTATTATAAGTGTTTACATTATTTGTAATATAAATATTTTTATTTTTTATATTATTTATATTATTTATATTATTTATTTTAGA
>NW_013542317.1:0-201 GCF_000499545.2 Eimeria tenella
CAAAAGCTACCAACACCGGATTCGCAGCCATTATGGCGTTTTGAATGCGCATGTCCATCGCCCCCCCCTTCGCAGCAGCGAAGTACCGCATGACTTGCTTCGTTGCTTCCGTCTTGCCCGCACCCGACTCCCCTGCGACGCAAGTGCAAAAACATCTGGCGAATAAACCAATAGTAAAGCCCGTCGTAGCCCCAGCTCCCC
>NW_013542317.1:301-1166 GCF_000499545.2 Eimeria tenella
CCAATCGCTGAAAAGGCCTTTAAATAAATTAAAAGTATTTAATTTAATTTAAAGTTTTGGGTTTTGCGAAGCAGAAAGAGCTGCAAGCAGCTCCCCAGGCCCAAAGCTCGGTTGTACACACTATCGCAGCAAGCCCTGCTGCTGCACCTGCCTGCTGCTGCTGCTGGACTTTGGACTTTTTTGCATTTCTTTTTTTCGAAAGATACATTTTAAGTCCAATTGTGTCTCTTAAGTCAAAATAAATGGCCCTTTTGCCGCTGCAGCATGCAGCAGAAGCAAAAGCAAAAGAATTTCCCACAACACTTCTCCAACTTCAACAAAAACAATAAACACTAACCCCACCCATTGTGCAGCCCAAAGTGTGGGGCCCCAGGAAGCTGCAGAGGGGCCCCTGGCTGCACCCCGAGCCCTCTTACTCACCCTAACCCTAAACCATAAACCCTAAACCCTGAACCCTAAACCCTAAACCCTGAACATCATTTCTTTCTTTCGTTTAGCTGCCTCTCAGCGCTGCTGCTGCTGCTCTTAGCAGCAAAAAGCAGAAATTATTCAAACCCAAAACAGCCGTCGCTTTCTGCTGCGCCCCCCCCGCTGCGTAGTATTCATAGCTAGCTGTAGCTAGCCGGGGGCTGCAGCAGCTAGCCAGATGGCTAGCTAGCTAGCTGCCGCGAGCAGCTGTGGCTCGCTACAGCTAGCACCTAACTACAGCTAGCTACAGCTAGCTACATCTAGCTACAGCTAGCTGTACTGTAGTTAGCCGTAGCTAGCTGTCCTTAGCTGTAGCTAGGTGTAGCCAGCTGTAGCTAGCTGCTGCAGCTAGCCGTAGCTTGCCGTGGCTAGCTGCAGCTAGCTGTAGCAGGGAGTC
>NW_013542317.1:1214-1949 GCF_000499545.2 Eimeria tenella
AGCTACGGTTAGCTGCGTTGTGCTCTGCATGAAAAGCATTAAAGACATCGAAAGATTATTTTCAAGCTGTTGCGCATAGCTTGCTGGGACTCCCTGGTGGATTCTTTCTCGATAAAATGATTCTGGACTTTCTAAAAAGCTAATTATAAAAATATAAAATAAATCGTTTGTTTATTTAAACCCTTTAAGCTGCTGCTAACCGAGACTGCAGCTGCAGAAGCTGCGCCGAAAGATGCATGGGGCGCCCTGAAGGCCATGGCTCCCTGCAGCGAAGACCAGCCAGGTGGCTAGCTGTGGCTAGCTGTGGCTAGGTGTGGCTAGGTGTGGCTATGTGTGGCTAGGTGTGGCTAGATGTGGTTAGGTGTGGTTAGTTGTGGCTAGCTGTAGCAAGCTGTGACTAGCTCTGGCTAGCTGCATCTAACCGTGGCCAGCTGTACCTAGCTGCGCCTAGATGTGGCTAGCTGTGTCCAACTACGGCCACAAGCGTCTAGTTGTGGCTAGCTGTGGCTAGCTGTGGCTAGCTGTGGCTAGCTGCACGTAGTGTGAAGTGCCTGTTGTTGGCAGTTGGGAGGCAGTTGCTTCTCTCGGGCCCTAGGGCTCCAATACGGAGGCGCTCGAGGAAGCAAGACTGTAGGAAATAGGCAAAGAAAAACCGTAAACCCTAAACCCTAAACCCTAAACCCTAGACTCTAATATCAAACCCTAGCTCTAAACACTTGTTGTTAATCCCCACCA
>NW_013542318.1:0-196 GCF_000499545.2 Eimeria tenella
CACAGCTAGCCACAGCTAGCCACAGCTAGCCACAGCTAGCCACAGCTAGCTACAGCTAGCCACAGCCAGCAAGAGCTGATTGCAGCTAGCCACAGCTGGCCATAGCTGGCCATAGCTAGCCATAGCTAGCCATAGCTAGCCATAGCTAGCCATAGCTAGCTGTGGCTAACGGAAGCTAGCTGCTGCTAGCTGTAGC
>NW_013542318.1:826-939 GCF_000499545.2 Eimeria tenella
TCTAAAGAACACTTCAGCAAATTAATTAAAATGAGAGAAGAAGAGGAGGGTTTAGGGTTTAGGGTTTAGGGTTTAGGGTTTAGGGTTTACTGTCGGGGAAGTGGAAAACAGCT
>NW_013542318.1:981-2391 GCF_000499545.2 Eimeria tenella
TGGGCCCATCCACCTCCAGCAGCAACTTGAGGTGTGGGGCCCCACCATCAAGGGCCAAAAAAGGAGACAGCAGCAGCAGCGGGAAGCCAGCAGCAAAAGAAGGAGACACAAAAGGAATGCTGCGCAAAGCAGCAGCTACCTGCGACAAGCAGCAGCAGCAGCGAACAGGCACAGTCAATAAGCAGCAGCAGCAGCAGCAGCAGCAGCAGGAAAGGGACGAAACGAAGGAACAAAAGTAGCAGTAAGGAAACGGGTGCAGCAGACGCAGAAGCACGATCGATAGCAGCAGCAGCAACTACAACAGCAGCAGCAGCAGCAGCAGCAGCACAAGCAGCAGCAGCACTGGTCCTCACTTCTCGCTGAAGGGCGGACTCGACAGGGGGCCCCCTTAAGGGGCCCCCCTGGGGGCCCCCAGACCCTCGGGGGGCCCCCCTGCGAATAATTTCTTCCCAAAATTCCAATTTAGGTCTAAGACATCTTAGGGCCTCTTTAATATCAAACCCCAGAAAAGAAAATGGTATTGGGGGGCCCCTGGGGGCCCCCATACCCTCAGGGGGGCCCCAGGGAGGCCCTGACGTTACTGGGGGGCCCCTGGGGGACTCCATACCCTCAGGGGGCCCCAAGGGGGGCCCCCCGGGGGCCCCCAAGACCTCAGGGGGCCCCCAGGGGGCCCTCATACCCTCAGAGGCCCCAGGAGGCCCTGGGGCCCCTACGGGGGTGTTGGCCCCAGGGCCCCCAGGTGACCCTGCTGCTGCTGCTTCTGCTGCTGTTGCTGTTGCTGCTGCTGCTGCTGCTGCTGCTGCTTCAAGGGCTAGGGCCCCCTGCCTTGCCTGTGCAGCCTCGAGAAAAGGCAGCTGAAAAGGCAAAGAGTGCAGCAGCAAAACTAAAGTTGACAAAATGCCAACAAAAAGAGCTGTGGGGGGCCCCCCAGGCTCTGGGGGGCCTCCCAAACCCCCTGGGGGGCCCCCACTAGCAGCAGACCCTCCGCAGTCAAGGGGGCCCCCAAAGCCAGGGGGGCCCCCAAAGCCAGGGGGGCCCCCAGAGGCCGGGGGGCTCCCCGCAGTAGAGGGGCCCCCAAATCTAGGGGGGCCCCCAAAGCCAGGGGTGCCTCCAAAGCCAGGGGACCCCCTGGGGGGGCCCCCAAAGGCAGGGGGCCCCCTGGGGGGGCCCCCAAAGGCAGGGGCCCCCCTGGGGGGCCCCCCGAAGGGTTTTGGGGGCCCCTCGGAGTGGATTGCAAATTGAATGGCGAGGGCCCAAAGAAGTTGAGTGGCGAGGGAGACAGAAAAAGGAAAAGAAAAGGAGACACGAGAAATGGAGGAGCAGCGAATGTTCTGCTGCTGCTGCTGCTGCTGCTGCGGCTGCTGCTGCGGCTGGAAGTGCTGCTGCTGCTGCTGCTGCTGCGGCTGCTGC
>NW_013542318.1:2517-2952 GCF_000499545.2 Eimeria tenella
CGGGAATTGCTGCTGTTGGGAGTGCTGCTGCTGCTGCAATTGCTGTTGCTGCTGCTGCTGCTGCTGCAGAGCTTCGACGATTGCTGCAGTTAAATGAGGGCAAGGTTCCCCCAGTTTGGAAAAGGCAGCAGCAGCAAAGGCAGCAGCTTTCCAACCCTCCTCTAAATCTAGAGAATTGGGGGGCCCCTGGGGGGCCCCCAAACCCTCTTTGGGGGGCCCGCAGGGCCTTCCCCCCACTTTTAGGGGGCCCCCTGGACCCCCTGGGGGCCCCCGGGGGGCCCCCCCCGGAGGCAATGGGTGCAGCAGCAGCAGCTGCTGCCGGGCCCCCCGTGCTGCTGCTGCATCTAGCTGCTGCAGCAGCTGCGGCAAAGAAATACCTAAACCTCTGAGGGCCCCCAGCAGCTGCCGCTGCGCTGCTAAGGGCAGGCAGGGGGG
>NW_013542318.1:3021-4399 GCF_000499545.2 Eimeria tenella
AGCAGGGATAGTGGGGGGGGCCCCTCCACCAGCTGCAGCAGCATGGCTGCGCAGTCAACGAACACCTGCTGCTGCTGCTGCTGCTGCTGCTGCATTTTTGCTGCAGCAGATAGGAACGAGCAGAAACACAGACACAGGTTTAGCCGCTGGGCCCCCCAGGGGCCCTCTGCTGCTGCTGCTGTTGCTGCTTTTGCTGCTGCTGCTGGTGGGGGCCCCCCTGCTGCTCCTGGTTTGCTCTTTCCTGCTGCTGGAGGGCCCCCTGCCGCTGCTGGGGGGCCCCTTAGCGTAGCTGGTTGGGGGGCCCCCCGCAGCAGCAACTTTCCGCTGTTGCACAAAGCAGCAGCCACTGCTGCAGCAGTTTGCTGCTGCAGCGCTGTTGCCGCAGCAAGAGCAGCAGCAACCTCAACTAGCCCCCATAGAGAGGCGTCCCCAGCAGCCCAGGATGCTGCTGCTGCTGCTGCTTCCCTTGCTGCAGCTGCTGCTGCTGAACCTGCTTTCCTTGCTGCTGCTGCTGCTGCATCGCTACCTGTACACGCTTCTCCACCCCCACACGCAGCAGCAGCAGCAGCAGCAAGGTTTTTGTTTGCTGCTTCGTAAAGCTGCTGCAGCAGGGCCTCAGTCTTTCCCTCCTCAGCTTCTTTATTTGCTGCTAAACACAAATCAGTGGGGGGCCCCTTGGGGGCCCCCAGAGGGACCCCCGAATGAGCAAAGGGTTCATTTTTGGGTCCCTCTCCTTTTGAATAAACAGCAACGGCTTCTCGGGGGGGCCCCTGGGGGCCCCCCACAAGGTGCTGGGGGCCCCCCTGGCCTGCAATCCTTTGGGGGGCCCCCTCATAAACTTGCTGCGGGCCCCCTGTAGGGGCCCCCCCAGGGGCCCCTACTGAGGGGCCCCCTGGGGGCCCCTCAGAAGGCCCCAATAGGGACCCCCCTGGGGGCCCCTGTGGGGACCCTCCTGGGAGCCCCCCTGGGGGCCCCGCGGGGGGCCCCTCTGGGGGCCCCCCTGGGGGCCCCAAAGACCTCTTGAGGCGTTGCCTGAGGGCCCCACAAGAAAGCAGCAAACGATTTATCTCCTGGGGGCCCCCCTGCTGCAGCCTCTTTAGAGACAGAGACACGAAAAGGCCCAGCAGCCGCCAACTCAGGGCAGGGGGCCCCCCTTGGGGGCCCCCCTGGGGGCCCCCCAGGGGGCCCCCTGGGGGCCCCCCTCGGGGGCCCCCTGAGGGGTCCCCTGGGTATCTGTGGGGTCTCACAGGTAAGTGAGACAAGGTTTCTACCAGCAAGCGCATAGAAGACTCATCCACAGGGTGCTGCTGCTGCTGCCTCCGCTGCTGCTGCTGCCGCTGCTGCTGCTGCTGCTGCTGCTGCTCCAATATGCTGAAAA
>NW_013542318.1:4438-5141 GCF_000499545.2 Eimeria tenella
AAAAGCTTCAAACAAAACAGCACTCTCCTCATCAGGGGGCCCCTGGGAGCCCACCCAAGGGGGCCCCTCAGGTTGGCCCCAGAAGCAACCCCCTGGGGGCCCCCAAGTGGGTTCGTGGGGGGCCCCCTGGAGGTGCCCCTGTAGGGGCCCCTGGAGGGGCCCCTGTAGGGGCCCCTGGAGGGGCCCCTGAGGGGGCCCCTGGGATAGTGCCTGGAGGGGCCCCTGGGGGGGCCCCTGGAGGGGCCCCTGGGGGGACCCCTGGAGGGGCCCCTGGGGGGCCCCCCAGGCATTTGCCTTGGCTGTTGCCCACAAGACGGTGCAGATGTGTTTCGGCTGTAAAATTTGCTGCTGCGGCTGTTGCTGTTGCTGCTGCAGCTGCTGCTGCTGCTGCTGCTGCTGTTGTTGCTGCTGAGGTGCATGTACACCCCAGTAGGGACCATCCAGATTGCCTTGGCATTCTAATAGACGCCGCCGCAGCCCGCGCAGCAGACTGTGCAGCTGCTGTTGCAGCTGCTGCTGCTGCTGCTGCTGCTGCTGCGGTTGCTGCTGCTGCTGCTGCAGCTGGTTCAGGACTGTTACTGCCCATGCGAGACTGCTGCATCCCATGGGGCTCAGCAGTGCCCTCTGTTGCTGCTGTCGTTGTTGCTGTTGCTGCTGCTGCTGCTGCAGGTTTTGCTGCTGCAGCAGCTGTTGCTGCTGCTGC